>NC_037677.1:70246906-70393128 GCF_003255815.1 Theropithecus gelada | reverse complement strand
TTTTTTTGAGACGGAGTCTCGCTGTGTCACCCAGGCTGGAGTGCAGTGGCGCGATCTCGGCTCACTGCAAGCTCCGCCTCCCGGGTTTACGCCATTCTCCTGCCTCAGCCTCCGAGTAGCTGGGACTACAGGCGCCCGCCACCACTCCCGGCTAGTTTTTTGTATTTTTTTAGTAGAGACGGGGTTTCACCATGTTAGCCAGGATGATCTCGATCTCCTGACCTCGTGATCCACCCGCCTCGGCCTCCCAAAGTGCTGGGATTACAGGGTTGAGCCACCGCCCCCGGCCGATGATTTTTCTCCTTTGGCTGCAGGCTACAAAATTCTTAGCTCCTTGCAATGTAGGATCTTTGGCTATGAAATGAAAGTGTTACACCTAGGACTCTGAAACAGTCCGTGACTTTTATTTTATTTTATTTTTGCAGAGAACTAAAATATGGGAATGTTTATCACAGTATTATTCATAGCGGTGGTAGGGGTGCTGGTGGTGGAAGCAGCCTGGGGAACCATAGCAGGAGAATGGCCAAATAATTTGTGTTGAATGGTTACCATGGATGTCATTCAACTATTAGAAGCACCAAACTGGATGCAAATATTGCAAAGTAGATAGATCTTAAAAACATATGATTCTATGGTACATATTTGTTCTATGGTATAATGTCATTAACATAAATTTAGAACATGCTTTTTAACACAAAGCAACAGTATGCACTTCACATGTATTATTTAAATACATATATCAAAGATATCAAGTGCCACAGTTGGGGCTGGAGATCGAGGAAGAAAGGGGATGGTGGTGAAGAGAAGGACCTTGCATGAACCAATAAATATAGGGTGTCATAAAATAAAAGATATGACCAATTCCATTCTGTGCACTTGAGGTTAAAATTTCTTTTTTTCTTTTTTTTCTTTTTTTTTTTTGAGACAGAGTCTCGCTCTGTCGCCCAGGCTGGAGTACAGTGGCGGGATCTCAGCTCACTGCAAGCTCCGCCTCCCGGGTTCACGCCATCCTCCGGCCTCAGCCTCCCGAGTAGCTGGGACTACAGGCACCCGCCACCTCGCCTGGCTAGTTTTTTGTATTTCTTAATAGAGACGGGGTTTCACCGTGTTAGCCAGGATGGTCTCGATCTCCTGACCTCGTGATCCGCCCTTCTCGGCCTCCCAAAGTGCTGGGATTACAGGCTTGAGCCACCGCGCCCGGCCTTTTTTTTTTTTTTTTTTTGAGACGGAGTCTCACTCTGTCACCAAGCTGGAGTGCAGTGGGACAATCTTGGCTTACTGAAAACTCCACCTCCCAGGTTCAAGCGATTCTCCTGCCTCAGCCTCCCGAGTAGCTGGGACTACAGGCATGTGCCACCATGCCCAGCTAATTTTGTAGTTTTAGTAGAGGCGGGATTTCGCCATGTTGGCCAGGATGGTCTCGATCTCTTGACCTCATGATCTGCCTGCCTGGGCGTCCCAAAGTGCTGGAATTACAGGTGTGAGCCACTGTGCCTGGCCTGAGGTTAAAATTTCAAAGTTGCTTGCTCACTCAAGAATGACCATAGGCCAGGCGTGGTGGTGTATGCCTCTAATCAAAGCGCTTTGGGAGGTTGAGGAGGCGAATCACTTGAGTCCAGGAGTTCAAGACCAGTCTGGGCAACGTGTCAAAACTGTCTCTACAAAAAATACAAAAATTAGCCGAGTGTGGTGGCAGGAGTGCCTACAGTCCCAGCTACTTGGGAGGCTGGGGTAGGAGGATCTCTTGAGCCTGGGAGGTCGAGGCTGCAGTGAGCTGTGATTGTGCCACTGTACTTCAGCCTGGGTGACAGAGCGAGATCCTGTCTCCAAAAAAAAAAAAAAAAAAAAAGACTATGGGCTTGTATTGAGTCAAAATGAAAAACGTAGACTGAGAATAGTATGAAATATAAACTAAGAAATAAATGAAGTATAAAACAATTTTTAAAAATTGATACAATAAGAGGAGGCAGATTTCACATCACTTCAAAATTACTGACAAAATGGCTGGGCACAGTGGCTCACGCCTGCAATCCCAGCACTTTGAGAGGCTGAGGTGGGCAGATTGCTTGAGGCCAGTGGTTCAAGACCACCCTGGTAAACATGGTGAAACCCCATCTCTACTAAAAATACAAAAATTAGCCAGGCTGTGGTGGCATATGCCTGTAATCCCAGCTACTTGGGAGGCTGAGGCATGAGAATCACTTGAACCCAGGAGGTGGAGGTTGCAGCAAGTGGAGACTGCGCCACTGCACTCCAGCCTGGGTGACAGAGCGAGACTACGTCTCAAAAAATAAATAACTAAATAAATAAATAAATAAAATAAAAATTACTGATAAAATAAAGAAACATAAATTTAAGGAAGCAATTAGAACATATGTGCTAGAACCAGTTCCTCAATTCACATGTGTGAACATGGGTCACATTTGAGTCTTGAAGAGTTTACAGGAAATCCGCATGTGATAATAATGAAAGGTTAAATGTTCTCAGCATTGAACACTCACTAGCTTCATCATTTCTGTAGTCTTTCCTTCCTCCAGCCAGATTATCTTTGGCTCTACTTTCTCTGGCCCAGGACTGGGCTTCCTCTTCCTTTGGCTGCTGTCTTGGCTGCACATTATTGATATTTCTTTTAAAGAAGTAAATAATTCCTTCTTTGGCCACACACAGTATAAACTCAACTCTCTCTCCATCTTTCTCTCTCTCTTTCTTTCTGCCTCTCTTTCTCTCTCTCTTACACACACACACACACACACACACACACACACACACACAGAGCTACTCCTAAAACTTCAAATAAAGCCAACCCTACAATTAGTGGTTTAGGAATGACATTTCATACAGGGGTGGAAAGGGTGGTGTAAATCTGATGATTTGGAACAAAATGTTCCAGAGAATTTCAAGTAGTTATTTGTTTCATAAATAAAGAGATGGCAAGGGCCAAACTTTTTTCTTATTCTTTATCAATTCTCTACTCCCATAGCTCAAATCTAAGCATTTAAATTATATTGCTATATAGGGTGGATTTAATATTTTATCTGATAATCACAAATCTCATTACAAGGAGGGGATTGAGTTTCAAGCAACTTTTTCTGTGGCTACAACTTAATGATTTTTCTTTTTTGGTTGTGGGATTTTTGCCTTGATGTTTAGAGACTGAAAAGATACCCGAAAATGTGGAAGCAACTTTGGAACTGGGTAACAGGCAAAGGTTGCAACAGTTTGGAGGGCTCAGAAGAAGACAGGAAAGGGTGGGAAAGTTTGGAACTTCTTAGAGACTTGTTGAATGGCTTTTCCCAAAACGCTGATAGTGATAAGGACAATAAAGTCCAGGCTGAGGTGATCTCAGACGGAGATGAGGAACTTGTTGGGAACTGGAGCAAAGGTGACTCTTGTTATGTTTTAGCAAAGAGACTGGTGGCATTTTGCCCCTGCCCTAGAGATCTACAGAACTTTGAACTTGAGAGAGGTGATTTAGGGTATCTAGCGGAAGAAATTTCTAAGCAGCAAAGCATTCAAGAGGTGACTTGGGTGCTGTTAAAGGCATTCAGTTTTATAAGGGAAGCAGAATGTAAAAGTTCAGAAAATTTGCAGCCGAACAATTCAATAGAAAAGGAAATCCCATTTTCTGAGGCGATATTTAAGCTTGCTGCAAAAATTTGCATATGTAATGAGTAGCTGAATGTTAATCCCCAAGACAATGGGGAAAATGTATCCACGGTATGTCAGAGGTCTTCATGACAGCCCCTCCCATCACAGGCCCAGAGGCTTAGGAGGAAAAAGTGGTTTCATGGGCCAGGTCCAGGGTCCCCATGCTGTATGCAGCCTAGGGACTTGGTGTTCTGCATCCCAGTCACTCCAGCCATGGCTGAAAGGGGCCAATGTAGGGCTCAGGCCATGGCTTCAGAGGTTGCAAACCTCAAGCCTTGGCAGCTTCCATATGATGTTGAGCCTGCCAGTGCACAGAAGTCAAGAATTAGGGTTTGGGAACCTCTGCCTAGATTTCAGAGGATGTATGGAAATACCTGGATGTCTAGGAAGAAGTTTGCTGAAGAGGCAGGGCCCTCATGGAGAACCTCTGCTCGGGCAGTGTAGAAGGGAAATGTGGGGTTGAAGCTCCCACACAGAGTCCCTCCTGGGGCACTACCTAGTGGAGCTGTGAGAAGAGGGTCACCATCCTCCAGACCCTAGAATGATAGACCTACTGACAGCTTGCACCATGTGTCTGGAAAAGCCACAGACACTCAATGCCAGTCCATGAAAGCAGCCGGGAGGGAGGCTGTACCCTGCAAAGCCACAAGGGCAGAGGTGCACAAGGCCATGGGAACACATCTCTTGCATCACATGACCTGGATGTGAGACATGGAGTCAAGGGGGATCATTTTGGAGCTTTAAGATTTGACTGCCCTGCTGGATTTTGGACTGCGTGGGCCCTGTAGCCTTTTTGTTTTGGCCAATTTCTCCCATTTGGGATAGCTGTATTTAGCCAATGCCTGTAACCCCCATTGTATCTAGGAAGTAACTAACTTGCTTTTGATTTTACAGGCTCATAGGTGGAAGGGACTTGCCTTGTCTCAGATGAGACATTGGACTGTGGACTCTTGAGTTCATGCCGAAATGAGTTAAGACTTTGGGGGACTGTTGGGAAGGCATGATTAGTTTTGAAATGGTGAGGATATGAGATTTGGGAGGGGTCAGGGGTGGAATAATATGGTTTGGCTGTGTCTGCACCCAAATCTCATCTTGAATTTTAACTCCCACAATTCCCACATGTCATGGGAGGAACTCAGTGGGGGGTGATTGAATTATGGGAGTGAATCTTTCTTGTGCTGTTATCATGATAGTGAATGAGTCTCACAAGATCTGATGGTTTCAAAAATGGGAGTTTCTCTGCACAAGCTCTCTTTTTGCTTGCTGCCACCCACTTAGCATGTGACTTGCTCCTTCTTGCCTTCTGCCATGATTGTGAGGCTTCCCCAGCCACATGGAACTATGAGTTCTCCATTAAACCTCTTTCCTTTGTAAATTGCCCAGTTTTGGTATGTCTTTATCAGCAGCATGAGAACAAACTGATGCAGTAAGCAAATTTCAATATAGTAATCCAAGATAATGTTTATTGCTTAGAATGGAAAAAAATTGAACTATAAAATTGCTATTTTTAGTTATCTTTTATTAATAGGGAATGAGAAGTCAATCAAGTCACTGGACTTTCCAGTTATCCCAAAGGCCACATATTAATAATGTTATTACACTACTATGACATTGGTAGTATTGACATCATTACCTTGGAAGAAGATACTTTTTATTTCCTGGCATTACTGAACAGAATATGTTGGTATTCCTTCTCCATTTGTTGATGGCAGTCATCATGAATAGCGAATGGTAACTGGCCTTCATGCTGTAAGGACTGTCAGGTGAAGCAGACTGGCCTGGTGGTACAGCAAACAGACTCTGGAACTAGACCACCTGGGTTGAATCCTGGCTCTGCCAGCAATGCGTGGTATGGTCTTGGGCAAGTTATTTAGCCTCTTTGTACTTCAGACAGTTATTTTTTATTTTTTGAGACAGGGCTTTGCTCTGTCACCCAGGCTGGAGTGCAGTGGCCTGATCTTGGCTCATTGCAACCTCCACTTTCCGGGTTCAAGTGATTCTCCTGCCTCAGCCTCTCAAGTAGCTGGGATTACAGGCACACCCCATCACTCTTGGCTAATTTTTGTATTTTTAGTAGAAACAGGGTTTTGCCATGTTGGCCAGGCTGGTCTCGAACTCCTGACCTCAAGTGATCTGCCTGCCTTGGCCTCCCAAAGTGCTGGGATTATAGGTGTGAGTCACTGCACCCGACCTGTACTTTATACAGTTATTTATAAGGACTGAATGAGGTAGTTTTTGTAAAGCAACAATAACAACAAAACCACCTGACATATAGTAAACATTTTGTGTCAGTTAAATAAAAATAAAAGTAATGTACTTCAGCAAGTGTTATTGAAATATATATATATAAATGACCATAGGGTGGCTCTTATTTTAACTTATGTTGATTTTTTTTAATACTTTTTCTGCCTTCTCTCTTCTATTGGCTGCCAGTTGAGTTCACTTCTAGTACTTAGCCTCACGGTTTTGTTGTTGTTGTTGTTTTTGAGAAGGAGTCTCATTCTGTGACCCAGGCTGGAGTGCAGTGGTGCAATATCAGCTCATTGCAACCTCCATCTCCCTGGGTCAAACGATGCTTGTGCCTCAGCCTTCTGAGTAGCTGGGACTACAGGCATGTGCCACCATGCCCGGCCAATTTTTGTATTTTTTTGTAGGGACAGACAGGGGTTTTGCTGTGTTGCTCAGGCTGCTCTTGAACTCCTGACCTCAAGTGATCCACACATCTCAGTCTCCCAAAGTGCTAGAATTACAGACATGAGCTATTGCACCCAGCCGTAGCCTCACATTTTAATTAAGCTACTGTTTCTACTTTGTGATGGTCTGGGTAATGAGAAAATCAATTATTTGAGTCATGTCTAAATTTGAATTGAATAGTTTGAAGAGCTTTCTTATGAATCATGCATATGTTCTTTAGTCCTTGGATGAGGAGGCTTCTATCTGGCTTGATCAAAAATAGTCAGTTTTCCTCTTCTTCCAATGTTTAATTATGTTCTAAATAACTAAGGTCAATTGCTAACTGCTCTCTAGGTAACAGGGTTTATCACATCTTTTATTCTGTAAACACATTCTGCATTGAGTATCAGAGTTCCCTGTCCTTTCCTCCCATTTATACAAATGCTTCCATGCAGCAGAAATCATTCTGGGATAGCATGGAATATATTGGGCTAAGAGGAAGAGAAACAGCTATCATGGTGGATAATGGCTAGATGATCCTCTCTGTATTCGGCTCTCTATGCTGACTGTAGAGAACTGCCATAAAGTTCTGCTCACTTCTGGACTGGCAATGCTTCCTAAGTATTTTTTAACCTAATCTACATCTTTTCTACATGAAAGGAGGTGCCGGACTCCAATTGTGATGTGTGAAACGAGACAAGCTGTTAAAAACTCACACATATTGGCCAGGTGCAGTGGCTCACGCCTATAATCGTAGCACTCTGGGAGGCTGAGGCGGGCAGATCACCTGAGGTCAGGAGTCCAACACCAGCCTGGCCAACATGGTGAAACCCTGTCTCTGCTAAAAATACAAAAATTAGCCTGGCGTGGTTGAGCCCGTCTGTAGTCCCAGCTCCTCAAGAGGCTGAGACAGGAGACTCGCTTGAAGGAGGCGGAGGTTGCAGTGAGCTGAGATTGCGCCACAGCACCCCAGCCTGGGTGACAGAACAAGACTGCGTCTCAAAACAAACAAACAAATAAACAAACAAAAACTCATAGAAATCATCACCAGGTTGACTCCACTTCACTCCTTTCCACTTTCCACCTTAAAAATGTCCAATAACCAGAAAACAAACAAACTCTTCTTTTGAAATTATTCTCCTTGGCCTTCTAGCTAATGGAAAAACTGAGCTTCAGAGAAATCTTGAAAGTAGCCAAGGAGAACTTAATTTAAGACACAGTTATAAAATTTTAAGCTGAAAGAGTTCATAAGGATTACTTAGTCCAGTTTCCATATTTTCAGGTGAGGAAACAGATGGGGAAAAGTGAATTGACCTGATCTTAAAAAATCACAAAGGCAGAACTTGGTATTTTCAGTGCTGATGAGGGTACTATTTTTTGTATTTCTAAGATGGAAGGTCTGTGCTCCCTGAGTGCGGAGACCATCTTATCACCTCTGCCTTGGCCACAATACTTACTGCGGGCTGGAGACATGTTGTAAATTGCACCAGTTTGTTGTCTCTCAGTTGCAAGTGATTAAAAGACAGACAAACAAACAACAACCTCAAGAAAAGCCCGGCAGACATTCATTTAAGGAAAAGGAAAAATGTAAATGGAGTAATTATGTAATTGAGAAACCTAGAAGGTTTGGCTTCAGGCATCCCATGGTCCAAAAGCCCAAATAATATCAACAGAGCATGATTTCTCTGTCATGGATCTGTTCCACTCTCCTATTCTCAGATAGGTTCTTCCCTCATAGTTAAAAGATGGTTGCAAGCTGCTCTAGGCTCTGTATCCTCTAAGATTTAAGTCCAGTAAAAAAGAACCAATATCTCCTTCCCAGAAATCCCAGAAGTAGACTCACATCATCCTGCTGGCTCTGATTGAGACCATGGTGCCATCCGCAAAGCAATCACCGGGGCCAGGAGAAATGTGATACATTGATTGGCTTTGGCCTGAGTCACATATAGTGAGAATGAGTACACAAATGGTCTGAAAAATGTTAATAAATATATATTATTTATGATTTTCTAACAAAAACTTTTATAGCACTTATATGTCAGCTTGTTCTAAGAACTTTATAAATATTAACTCATTTAATCATCTTAACAACTCATTGAGTTAGGTATTATTGTTATCCCCATTTTGGAAATGAGAAAACCCAGCCAAAGAGAGGTTATGCAATGTGCCCAAGGTTACACAGCTTGTAAGCTGCAGAGTAGCCACAGTTCTAACACAACCAGTCTTGCTCCTGAATACCTGCTTCTTCACTGCCTGAATCAAGTCATTTAATCCCCTCTGTCTCCATCTTCTTAACTACAACAGTTTACTAAGGCAGGGACTTTGATTTTTCTTCGTTCTTGTCGTGAGGAGGCTGGTTAACAGAAAGGGGAAGTGCTTTACAAAGGTGCACTGGCAGGACCTGAGGTAAGGGGTTGTTCTTGCTCTGCATGAATAACAATTCATTCACCGTGTCCTGGGCTTCCTTTGTAAAGACGCTTTTTGGACCCCTCTTGTAGATGTGTTCATATGCATACCATATTTACTAATTCCTGAAATGGAGAAGATTTGCCAATAAGCTTCTTGGAGATGGATGACTTCTTAAATGTCAAATGAAACACTGAGCCATTAAACTGTGCTCTTTAAAATGTCAGGAAAAACCATTAGTTTTGCAGATGCAGCTTCAGTGTGGTCTGGCTTCAAGTCTGTGAAATGACTCCTGTCTTGGAGAAGAATCCTTCTTTTCTTATTTTGAAATGTTGTTATTGTTTTGTCCAGAGAATGGTTTAAGAAGCAGTGCTGGTCTCTGAGCCCAGTGTAACAATGGGGAAACTGTAATTCCTCCTGTCTCCTCCAAGGCACTTCCACTCTATACTACCCTGCTCTTCCCAAGTCTCCATGGACAGCTAGCAACTGTCCTGCTCTCTTCCTGGCTTCCTTCTTCCTCTCACCCCAGTTGCAGAGCTCTGGGTCCTTCAGAATCCATTTCCAGTTGTGTTATTTTAAGCTGTTTTCCTGCACAGCACAGCAGAGGCTGGTAAAGTAGAATTTATACCTCGAGAGAATATTAGAGTTGAGTGAGCAAGTACCAAAGAATGACCAGAGCCAGTGGCGAGTTAGACCCTTGAGGCCTTAGGTCTAATTTCTCCACACCTGTCACTTTCATCCAGGTATTGTCAGGTGATGAGGAGCCTGAAGCAAATCACCAAAAAGTAACCTGAAGTTTGAGTGCTATGTGTGGAAGTGGGGAGGAGAGAGTCTACTAACTTCCCTTGTAGAAGGAGAAATTGGAAAGGAAGAGTTAGCACTGCCTCTATGTGTCGGTGAAGCTCCAGCTTTATAAAGCACAATTTTAGTACAGTGAGCTCCTCCTTTTCCTCACTTCCTTGTTCATCATGACCCAGCTTGATCATCTCAGAATTGTTAGGTTGTAGGAGATGACCCCCAATATGTTTCTATATCTGAAATTATATGGTATGGCTTACCACAAAATTTACAAAAATCAACATTAATTTGGGGGGAGATGGATAACTGTTTTGATAGTGTAGGAGACCACCATCTTGTATCTCACCAAGACTCAATATGAGTATATTATTTTACATATTCTAGATAGTCACATTTATAAAGGACTCTGAATAGGGTGAGCAATGTGGCATAGAGCCAAAAGCAGTGAATTGCATGTCAAAAAGCTCAGTTTTTTCAACTCTAAAACCATCTAGCTGGATAATGTTGAAGAAATCAAAATGTTTCTTATCTTTTTTTTTTTCCCTCTCTGGTGAAAAGAGGAAATAAACTAGGTAGTTTTCAAGATCTGCTTCCTGCTTGAAGAATCAAAGTTGTGTCTATGAAACCAGATTAAAACCATTAACAATTATTTTTTATTTCTGCAGTCTTAGAAAATTTAAATAAATATTTGTCTCTAGGTAACAGACAAGAAAACTGAGATACAGAGAGATTTATATGCCACCTAACATCAAAACCCGGAGTCCTTCTGAGAGATCATATTCCCTTGTATGACACTTGGTCAGTGAGTCACCAACCTCCATCACACAGGCCAGGCTGGCTCTTCCAGTCCCAGGAGTAACACAGTAATGTCAGTGAGTATGAATAGTTTGAGTCTCAGATCACTCAGCTGGGAGATGATATTTAGAACGATGGCTCAAAAACAATTCTGACCAAGCAAAGCATTAGTCAGCTTGGGAAAAACTTCATGGGTTGGGAAGAACTTCTCAGGGAGGGAGAAGTAACAGTATATTCTATTCATCCCAGGAGGACCATTGCCATAAATCACTGAGAAAAGGATTTGTTTTGGACCTACACAGAGAAAAGGGAGGCAGTAAGGAAAAGCAGGCTGGATTGGGAGTTAGAAGACTTTATTTCTAGTCTAACTGCCAAATATTTAGCACAGGGCAAACTAGATACCCTTTCTGGCCTTCATTTCTTTATCTCTAAAATGGGAAGATAAGACTAGATGATCTCCGAACTTCTTTAAGCTCTGACATCTACTGGATTTCTTCCAAAAGCACAAACTGTTTCCTGTGCCACAGAGGTCATTCAGAGGCTTCTCTTTATTTTTCAAAACAACTCCTAAACAATTAGAACGATTTCTCTTCTCATGGTTCCCCTCACCCCTCCTCTGTGTTCTCTTGAGCTTATGAATACCTTCCTGTAAGTAGCCTCATCACAGCCTGCTTTGTATTATAAAGAATATTATGTTTCTCTGTTGTGGGCTCTTGGCAAACAGTAACCCAGTAATTAATTTTAGGCTCTTCTAAAGCATGTAGTGAATGCTGCCTTCCCCTTTGTTTATTAGAATTGCATATTCAGGAAATTACAAGTCTATGATTGCTCAATGTTTCAAGTATTACTGTTTCTCAAATTTTCAATGCAAATGATTGAATAATTCCCTGTGTAACTTTCATGATACTATGCAAATACAGAACTCCTTTGCTTATGTGTACAATTATTGGTTCATAATTTATTAAGAGAGCAGTAACTTATATATATATATGATTGTGTGTGTGTGTGTGTGTGTGTGTGTGTGTGTGTATAGAGAGAGAGAGAGATGTTTTTTCTCCTGTACCGGTATATATTTCCTTGGCTTAAAGAATTGGCAATTTTGTTTTTCTTGAGATGGAGTCTCACCCTGTCACCCAGGCTGGAGTGCAGTGGCACAATCTCGGCTCACTGCAACCTCCGCCTCCTGGGTTCAAGCAATTCTCTTGCCTCAGCTTCCCAAGGTAGCTGGGATTACAGGTGCCCACCACCACACCTGGCTAATTTTTGCATTTTTAGTAGAGAAGAGGTTTCCCCATGTTGGCCAGGCTGGTCTTGAACGCCTGTCCTCAAGTGTTCCACCTGCCTTGGCCTCCCAAAGTGCTGGGATTACAGGCATGGGCCACCACACCTCCCTGGCAATTTTTACATAATGTTTTTCATTTTTATGCTGAAGCCCGCCTCACTTTTTCCGAATCCTTCTTACATGTTGCTCATTATAAGGCCCTTATGAAGAATTTTAAAGCTGAAAGCGTTCTTCAAAGTCATCTCTGATCTAACCCCTTATTTTATGTTGAGAAAACGAAGGCCCAGAGAGTTTAAAATGTCACTACCGGTCATAGCCAAGGGCAAGCTAGAACGGATGGGTCTCAGTTTCCAGTCCAATGACGGTTTCTCTGCTGTAGCACAGTAATATTTATGGACATATCACATAAAACGTATATATTTCTATAAGCATAAGAATATTTATGTTTGATTTACATTCTGTTTCAGAAAGGTAGAGAAATTCAGGTATGTATTTTTTCTCTTGAATGTCTTAGAGATGTGCATCTTTATGAGTAGTATTCATTGGCTGAAGAAAACATTGCTAAGTAGAAGATATGTATCCTGTTTCTTTAGAAGCCTATTTCATGCTGTGCCAAGGGGATAGAGTACAAGTGCTGGTTAATAATTTATAGTATATATTCATCTCCATTCCTCTTTGACTAAAATATTTATTCCCCATTGATCATCATTATTTGCTTTTTGCCCAGGCAATATACAATGTGCAGAGAGTTTGATGAAAGGGTTATTTCCTAGACTCATCATGCCCCCCTGTGCTCTGCCAGTAATTTACTGACTTTATTTACTTGTGGTAATGAGCACACCATGTAGAGTGTGCCAGCTGCCGGGATTGTCCTGGGTGCCTTCTTTCCAGGGCAGGATGATGTAAAAAGCACAGATGTTTTTCTAATTTATCATTTGCAGCATGTGCTTGCATTTATATTACATTTTTCATGGAACAATGCAGGTGAATATAGAATATAAAAAACCACATTGGGTGCAGCAGTGTGTGCCTGTAGTCCCAACTACTCAGGAGGGTGAAGCCCAAGGATCCTTTCAGCCCAGATGTTTGAGACCAGTGTTGACAACATAGCAAAACCCCATCTCTAAAAAAAATAAAACTCAGCTTGATTTAATAAAATGAGTTTATTTGAAATATCTCGAGAAGTGTTTGGAGGGTGTATGTGTATTTAGGCTTGTTTAAAAAAACAACAGGTCCTGGAAGATGGGGCATAGAACATTTGGTTTAATGGCTCAGAAATTGTGTAATTCTAGAATTTGTATAATTTTTATATATATACTTTGTATATATGTTTACATGGTGTGTGTAATATATATATAAAATAATAACATTTGTGTAATTTTTCATAATTTATAATCCAGGCAGCAGAAGAAATCTAGTATGTAAGCCATCCTTTACTATATATGCTAAAGGAGAGTAGCTTTTTATATTTGAACTGGTAACAAGGAAGTCAACCTGCAAATCATTCTTTGTTTATGTGAAATGCAGTTTTCGATTTGCATTTGTCTAAGAATATCTGCCTTTCCAAAATGTGAGCATTTCCACTAGACTATGAAGCCTCGAGAGTGACTGATGAAGGAGGAACTAGCGCTTGTCCCACTTCCTCTTTGGGCTACTAGTTCATTCCCTTTCTGTGCCTTACTCTGGGTTGGGAATTGATTGCATCATCCTCACACCAGTAGTCCCATGAGTTAGCTCCTCTCACCCCTTCTCTTTCTGATTTTCACCTCTGCCTTCCTCTTTTTTAAAAATATAAACATTTCTGCTTTCATCTTCTCCCACTACCTCTTTAAAACCTTCTGCTAATATAAATGAACTCAAGAACTGCAAGAGATCTTGGCACACTGAGTTTGTGGGCTGCACCGCATGTCCATCACATACTCGTATGTTTTTCATAGTTGAGCCAATGGCATGACAACCACGGGGTGTTTGGTTGCTTATAACACACTTCAAGGACAGTGGATTCATATTACGATTGCTCTTGCTCGGACAGTGGCCCAGTTCTTCCTGAAGCTCAGTGAGGGAAATCTTGAATAGTCATGTAAGCAATTCCTGCATATTGGGGGCGAGGAGGAGACAGTGTTTGTGTTCTAGTTTCGAATATCGTAACTGCCCTACTTGGCAAGTCACTATTTAATACATGAATTCTTCATGTATATATGTATCAGTTAGGATCTAGCAAAGAAACCAGAAACCACTTTAAGTATTTACAAGAGAAGTTACTCAGTCTGGGTACGGTAATTGTTTACACAGGTGCTGGAGAAGCTGGGAGCCAAACAGGGGTTTATCAAGAGAAAAAGAAGTGAAGGAGGTAAGGCCCCAGGAGCCGGGATCAGCTGGCAGTGGCTAGAACCATGGCAGGCCTGCCCAGCAGGAGCTGAAGCCAGAGAAGGGACCCGTCTGTCACCTGAGAAGCCATCCAGTGTGGCGGAGCTGTGGCTTCAGGTTTCTTCCCACTCCTCGTCTCCTTTACACTCCCAAGCCTGCGCCTCCCATTGTCCAATCACAGAGGGCAGCCAGTGACATTGGAGCTCAGGAAAGGCAACCTGTTGAGGTCAGCTCTTCCTTGAAGAACATATAGATTGGAGCCGGGTGCAGTGACTCACGCCGTAATCCCAGCACTTTGAGAGGCCGAGGTGGGCGAATCACCTGAGGTCGGGAGTTCAAGACCAGTCTGACCAACATGGAGAAACCCCGTCTCTACTAAAAATACAAAATTAGCTGGGCATGGTGGTGGCGCCTGTAATTTAAACTACTTAGGAGGCTGAGGCAGGAGAATCACTTGAACCCGGGAGGCGGAGATTGCGGTGAGTCAAGATGGCGCCACTGCACTCCAGCCTGGGCAACAAGAGTGAAACTCCGTCTCAAAAAACAACTGTTTTTCTATTTTTGTTTATTATATTTAAACAGCAAGAGTAACTTAGGAATCTACTTATCAGGGGTTGCAAACTCAAATGCCTATCAGAATCAAGTAAGTAATGTGAAACGGAGCTGGTTAAGACAAAAGGGAGTATAGTTGGCTCTCCGTATTCTCGGGTTCTGCATCCACAGATACAAGCAACCATGGATTAAAAATAATTCAGAAAAAAAACTCCATAAAAAATAGTGATACAGCGGCCGGGCGCGGTGGCTCAAGCCTGTAATCCCAGCACTTTGGGAGGCCGATACGGGCGGATCACGAGGTCAGGAGATCGAGACCATCCTGGCTAACACGATGAAACCCCGTCTCTACTAAAAGATACAAAAAACTAGCCGGGCGTGGTGGCGGGCGCCTGTAGTCCCAGCTACTCCGGAGGCTGAGGCAGGAGAATGGCGTGAACCCGGGGGGCGGAGCTTGCAGTGAGCCGAGATCCGGCCACTGCACTCCAGCCTGGGCGACAGAGCGAGACTCCGTCTCAAAAAAAAAAAAAAAAAAAAAAAAAAAAATAGTGATACAGCAAAACACATTTAAAAATACAATATAACAAATATTTACATTGCATTTGTATTAAATACTACAAGTAATCTACGGGTAAAGTGTGTGAAGGATGTGTATAGGTTACATGAAAATACTACACTATTTTAAATAAGGGACTTGAGCAGCTATGGACTTTGGTATCCACAAAGGTCTTGGAACCAATCTCCCATGGACACCAAGGAAAGACTGTAATGGGGGCTGTGGCGAACTGGAGATTATTGAAGAGAACATTAAATGTCCTCACTAAAGAGAGCAGCGGACGTTCTGTCCTAACCAATTATTGTCATATGGAAGAATGGCTCCAATGTTGTCAGAACTTCAGGATATGTTTGTTTGTTTTGCGATGGAGTCTTGCTCTGTGGCGCAGGTTGGAGTGCAGTGGCGTCATCTTGGCTCACTGCAACCTCCACCTCCCGGGTTCAAGTGATTCTCCTGCCTCAGTCTTCTGAGCAGCTGGGATTACAGGCGCCCGCCACCACACCTGGCTAAATTTTGTATTTTTAATAGAGACGGGGTTTTGCCATGTTGGCCAGGCTGGTCTGGAACACCTGACCTCCGGTTATCTGCCCACCTCGGCCTCCTAAAGTGCTGGGATTACAGGTGTAAGCCACCGTGCCTGGCCTGAACTTCAGGATATGCATAAAATTTATCTGTGTTTGTGGCTAGATTAGCCAGTTAGGAGATTCTGCTGATATCAATGCATGCATTAAAAAATAATCCCTTGTATACTCCCAGGTGTTAATGTTAATATTTCTTATAAAGGTACCCATTTAAGATGCTTTGGAAATTACGATGTGATTTTGGAGCTTTAATTTTCCCTGTCTTCCTTTCCGGTTTTCACTGGAATACTTTATCAGTGCAGCTCTCTGTTGCGTTCAGTTTACTTGCAGAGGTGGCGTAACCATAAGGCAAAAAAGAGAGCTGTTAACTATTACTGTGCTTTGACTTTCTGTTGATGAAAGCACTAACTGGGTAGTTGTTTTTCTCAGATGATTTTCTACAACGATTATTATATGAGTAATGATAGGCTTTCAATCAACCAATTGATTATCTAAAAATGTGCTTACATGTACAGACTACAAAGATTGTGGATATGCTAATGTTTAGATGTGGTTAGCTCAGATAAGTGCAATACACCGTTGGCAAGGCTGGGCTTGAGTTCTTGTGGCAAAACCACCAGTTAATTTCAGACACAGAAATCCTCTCTGTACCAGCAGAGAGTAATGGCTCAAGCAGAGCCATTTGAGTTTCATAAGACCTACTCCAATTTGCAGTTGATTTGATCTTGAGGGGAGCTAATAAAGGTAGTAAATGAGTCATTTTCCAGCATGATATAACTAGAATTGGTACTTGGCCCAGAAAGATGTGAGTCAGTTTAGTCCTGACTCAGTTCCCAGTATGATGCACAGTGACTCACTTCCCTATGTGATGTCATGTTTGTTCCTTATAAGATTTGACCTCCTCATTGTTTTGTTGTATTTTTTAAAAAGAAGAAAAGGAGAGTGTTGTAGAATAAGATGAAATACTCCAAGGAATACAGAATCAGACTAATAAATAAAGCCTTGATATTCTCTCAATGAGCCTGAAGGGATAATTAAACTTTAAACGCCTATATTGTTGTTCCCATCCATTCGGATTATTAATTTCCAAACAGCCTAGCTATTAGCCAACATTTGATTGAAAACATTTCACATGTAAAAGGAAAAAGAATTGCTATCACAACAATTCAATTATTTGGTAGATATATTTATAGAAGACAGCTGCATTTGAAAAAAGTTGACAATAGATGGTCAGATTAAAGAGAACACATAAATTGATCTTTCTAGAAAGATACATTCATTTATACACAGAAGGTAACCAACAATGGAATGTTTCTTATGAAAACCACAAGCATTTTCAAAATACGTAGAATTTTAAAATATACTGTATAAAAATGGCTTTATTATATAAAAATGGCTTTGTCAACTGTGAATGCAGTTCAGTGTTCATGGTTTGTGTTGGCGATCAAGTTTGGAGGCTGAGGAGAAAAGCAATTAAAGCATCTCAGACATTATTTGGTGACATGGATTAACTTTGGTGACCCCCTCAAGGCAGACCAATCTCATCATCAGTAGATAACTATACCAAGAAAGCCAAAGCTATA
This sequence comes from Theropithecus gelada, assembly GCF_003255815.1. NCBI lineage: Eukaryota > Metazoa > Chordata > Mammalia > Primates > Cercopithecidae > Theropithecus > Theropithecus gelada. Next base: position 70,375,887 of record NC_037677.1, on the reverse strand, counting down.
TAAGTTAAGATTTGTTTTAATGGCAAGCAGTAGAAACCCCTTTTAGCTAACATAAGCTAAAAAGGGAATATTGGATGGTTGAATAAAAGGAGGTGCAGAATAACTAAGCCTCAGAACACTTTGGGGGCCCCTCATTAGGTACTTCTAGACCTTCTATGGCTCTGTTGACTGCTAACCCTGCTCCAACAACCTTCTGTATCTGTTTCTCATAATTTATGTTTCAAACTCCCAGAGGATGATCCACTAATTGGCCTTACTCAGTAGGTGCATCTCTCTTTGGAACAATCATCCCTGACTGAGGGGCTAGCTGCACAATTCCCTCTGGAGAACTGTTATGAGCAGCACATGTCAACTTGTGTCTGTACAGAGACTGTTTTGTTCTCCAACTTCCTTCTCTTCCAGCCCCAGTCATAACACTGTTTTTAATCTATCCTGTAGATGAGTGCATTCAAAGTTCTACATTTATAGGGGTCACCTGGGGATCTTGTTAAAGTGCAGATTTTCATCCAGTAGAATTGGGGCGCTACCTGAGATTCTGCATGTATAGTAAATTACCAGGTGATGCCGGTTCTGGAACTGCATTTTCAGGAGCAAGCCTGTATTAGATGTTCTTGATGCCTAACTAGTATCTATTCTCTCCTGCCCCTTTCCTACTAGCAGAGAAGTTTTTATCTAAGGATCTACTTCCATCCCTATACAGTCCATGTGCTTTGGGGAAAATTAAACACACTCCTAGTGCTCGTGATGGGTACCAATTGCTTTAAGCCAATCAGTCATTCAAGGTTATTTCAATGTCCCAGAACCTGAAACAGTGGCTAGAATGTAGTAGGTATTCCAAAAATATTTGTTCAGTAAATGCATGAGTTGATGTGAGCATAAATATGTGAATTAAGGGCCAGGCATGGTGGTTTACACCTGTAATCACAGAACTTTGGGAAGTTGAGGTGGGCAGATCACTTGAGCTCAGGAGTTCAAGACCAACCTGGGCAACATGGTGAAACCTTGTCTCTACAAAAATTACAAAGATTAGCCAGGCATCGTGGCGGGTGACTGTGGTCCCAGCTACTTGGGAGGCTGAGGTGGGAGGATTGCTTGAATCTGGGAGGTGAAGGTTACAGTGAGCCAAGATCATACCACTGCACTCCAGCCTGGGTGACAGAGTGAGACCCTGTCTCAAAACAACAACAACAACAAATATGTCAATTAAACTTATTTGGTTTAGGTGAATCTCAGGACACTGGCTGGAATGCTGGTCTAGAAGCCCTCTTTGCCGTCGGATGTAAATATTAGAGACTTAATTGTGACTGGCCGCATTTCTACAACCATTAGGAGAGTCAGCCTTAAAAAAAGGCTGACATAACTGGGCATGGTGGCTCATGCCTGTAATCCTAGCACTTTGGGAGGCCAAGGTGGGTGGATCACGAGGTCAGGAGTTCAAGATCAGCCTGGGCAAGATGGTGAAACCCTGTCTCTACTAAAAATACAAAAATTAGCCAGGTGTGGTTGCGGGTGCCTATAATCTCAACTACTAGGGAGGCTGAGGCAGAGAATTACTTGAACCCAGGAGGTGGAGGTTGCAGTGAGCCGAGATCATGCCACTGCACTATAGCCTGGGCAACAGAGTGAGACTCCATCTCAAAAACAAAAAAAAAAAGAAAACAGAGAAAAGCTGACACGGCTGGTGCAGTGGCTCACGCCTGTAATCCCAGCACATTGGGAGGCTGCGGCAGGTGGATCACCTGAGGTAAGGAGTTTGAGACCAGCCTGACTGACATGGCAAAATCTCATCTCTACTAAAAATACAAGAAAAATTAACTGGGCTTGGTGGCGGGCGCCTGTAATCCCAGCTCCTTGGGAGGCTAAGGCAGGAGAATCGCTTGAACCCAGGAGGCAGAGGTTGTTGTGAACTGAGATAGTGCCATTGCACTCCAGCCTGGGCAACAAGAGTGAAATTCTGTCTCAAAAAAAAAAAAAGAAAAAAATGCTGACACTAGTGAAGGTAGGACAGAGAGAGAAAAATGGGCCATTGATAGCATCATTAAAACATTGGATTAACTACTCTATGCCCACCCTAACAATTATGTGAAACAATAAATTTCCTTCAATTTTAAAGCCAGTTTTAGTTGGATTTTCTGTTACAACACAAAGAGTTTTAATCAACAATGGGGAAATGCCTTATTCCATTTCTAGGCCATCCCACTTTGGTACAATGTGGGTGCCTTCATAGGTGACCCTGGTCAGAAAACACCAGGATTGGAAGGCATTCCAAAATACCCCTTGGTATGAATTTAGAAACAGGCTTTATTATAGAAACATACAAAGCAAGTGTCAGCAGGAAAAAGAGTCATCTACAATCTTCCAGCCTTTCATGAATCCAAGAAAAATGAATCTTTTGGAATATGGCAAGTTACGTTTTTGGGGAAGCACTCTACCTTCTTATTGCTTTCCATGTGGAAAGAGGGTCAGAACAACTTATCAGTGGGGGTGCAAATAGGTACTGGGGCACTAGGCAGTCTGAGTTATGTGTTAGATGTTCTGAGAGGTTGTCTGGGAAAGCCAGTTTTCCAGTTCTGGAGATTTGAGGCCTGTGGGGAGTGGTAGCTCATATGTGTAGGGTGGGAAAGAAGCTGCCAGTTCTGTGGCAAGCTGAATTTAGGACAGCCCATCCCACTGGGAGAAGGGGGGAAGCCCCTGTTCCAGTTGGCTTGTCCAAGCCACCCCAGGTGACCTCCCAGAGTCACTTTTAGACAACTTTGCTTGTCATACACCAAACTAAACCCTTGACCCAGCCGGTTGTTTAAAATCCTTCATCCACTTCACCACTGCCTTCAGGATAAAATCCAAGGAGTTCGTTTTCCGAGAGTCACTATCTGGCTCAACCCAACTAGTTAGTCTTTTTGTGTCACCCTCCACCTTATACTGTAAACTCCAACTGTCTTGGATGACCTGCTATGCTCCAAGCATTTCATGTAATAAAACCTCTCAGTGTCTGGAAGACTTTTGCACCATGCATCTTCCTGGAAAGTATCTTGCTGAGAACTCTGCCCCCCAAATTTTGTCATGATCAAAGCCTGCTTATCCTCTATGTTTCAGCTCCACTGTTTCTCCCTCTGGGAAACATTCCCAGATCTTTAATCCCCATACCCTGCATAATTAATCATTGCTTCCTTGGAGTTCCCATGGCACTTGGTTCACACTGCTAGCATGCACTTATCACCTTGTTAAGCAACACATCCATGGCCTCCCCTAGATTACCAGTTTCCTGAGCACAGAGACCTTGTCTTACTTGTCTTTACAGCTTAAGCCCTACTGGGCTGCTCTCCATAGGACTGAGCCTGCTGGCCGCACTGTGGCATTCTGCCCTTTATTCTGTATTAGGGAGCATGCCTTATGGCCAAGGCTTACTGAGCAGTTGTATAGGCCTTTCCCTGGTGATAAGAGACTCTATAGAGGACTAGGTACAGCTTGTCAAAATGCTGGAATTTGTATCCAGGTTGGAGAGGGCCTAACACATTTGGGAAGAAACAAAATTGGGGTAAGAAGCAGCCCGATTTTTTAGAGTAAGTTCTTAAAGGGTCAGTGAGACCCAATGCCTTGAGGAATGCTACTGGTACAGAAGATGACCTAGTTTGTAAAAAGAACAGCATAATATTTTAAAGAAAGGGTTTCCTCCTTTTGACCTTTTTCCAGTATGATTGTATTGCTATTAACTTTATTACTGAAGCTTTAATGCCCACGATACCAGGAAGCACTTCTAGAAACAGCTGTGAATGTGGCCATTCATGGGTTTTTCCCCCGCCATCAGGGCATGTGGGGAGGGATTTCTGTTTCCGCTGCTATGGTGCCCGTGTTTTTCCTGTGAGTACTAATGAAAGGCCTTTAAATTAGACCACACAGAGTTAAGGGAAATTGTTTATTCCTTCGTTTTCATCATACCAAGGAACTTCAGAGATTTGAATCTATACACTTTGGCCTCTATGGAGTTTTAGAACAAAGGTGTGATGTCCAGAAAGATAAGAATCAGCAGGTCACATGGCTTTTCTGAAGGTTTATTCAGTCATCCCAGGACATCTAAAGGCGGGCAGATGCCAAAGTACACATGGGGCATTGGGTGTGAGCCTGATGAGAGCAGAGACCGGGAGGCCTAATGGAGGGGCTGGCACAGTGACAGTCTGCAGGACTAGTCTGGCCTGTGCAGCAGCTGCACATGTTCCTGGGATCAGAGCCAGCTGGTGGCTCATGGCAATGGTTTCTGGGTCCTGGTTCTACCCCAAGACAGGCTCGAGCTCTTTAGCCCTGACCTGGCAATAGCTTTGTTCTAACTCCACGCTTAAGTTTGGCTGCTGAGCCAGAAGATGAAGGCAGAACCTTGCACTGTCACCCATGGCCTCCTTCCAGCCTGATACACAGGCTGCCCCAGGCAGGGCCAGGGATCAGTGGGAGAGACCAGTCCTCCAGGGTGAAACTTCCATCATCCTCAGAACTTTTGTAGTGGTTTTGCCTTCTTTGGGTCATCTGGGGGCACATCAGTGTTGCTATCTGTGCATAGGGCCTCAGGTTAAAGTAGAAGTCAGACGGCATGGAGCAGAAATCTGGCAGGAGATCCCCTGGTTCTAACCAATCCAGAAACATTCAGAGATGACTCCGAGACTGGATTTCAAACTGGCTTTGGTTTTGCAAGAAATGCCACCCCAAATCTGGTTCTCCAAAACATAGTATCAGGAAACCCTCAAAATAAGATGGATTTTAATCTCTATTAGAACATTTCCCAAACATTCCAAATAAAACATCACTAGTGACACTATAGGATATTGATGCTTTCAGTCTTTCCTCAAGTGTGGATAAAGCATCTTCAGAACATTTTAGTAGCTTTATTGATTGGAACAGGCAATCTAAGTAAAAGCAAAGTGCTTGCTATGCAAATAAAGCTTCTAGACAAGGCTCCAGTCTCCCTCTGGCAGCAGCTTGCCATCCCAAACCCCTCCCATCTGGGACTCTGAAATCTGCTTTTAAAATATAGTCTTTATTTGCATGTCCCAACACCCCCCTCCTTGTTTTAGTCTAATTCTCCCAGGTTGAGAGAAAACACAATAAAGGAAAATTTTTGTTGTTGTTTTCAGCGCTTCCCTTTTCACAGACTCTTTTTTTGGAAACCACAACCTCGGATCCCAGCAGAGGTTCCTGGGGACTTGAAGAACATCAATCAGTTTCGCAGCTGGAGGCTGAGGCTTTCCTCAGGGAAGACTTTTTACATAAAACAGATTGTACTTTGTCCTTGCCAGGGCAGACAAAGGTTTAAATTAAATATGCAGAAAGCTCCAGTTGGCTGCCTGCCACAGCCTGGGAGAGGGGGAAGGGAGATTGTGTCCCCACTCTCCTTCCTTTCTCTGTAGTTGTTTCTTTTTCCTATTTCTGTTATTACAGTGATAGGAGCCAGCAGTTAAGAGACCTGGGCTTTAAGCTGGGATTTTCTGTAAATTCACTGTGTGATGTGATACAAGTCACTCAGCCTCTGGGACCTCAGAGTTTGAATGAGATGATCTTTGAAAGTCTTTTCCGTATTTAACCCTCCAAGTTATCTCCAAACTCAGCTGCATGCTTTTCCAGCAAATACCCTAAGCCTCATCTATGAGTAATGCATCCTCTCCATTCCTGGGGTGACTGGAAGGACCTGGCCTCTTTTCCCATATACCACATGGGCCAAGCAGTCACATTGTAAGAGAAGGAGGACCAGTAGAACATGGTAAGTGGCAACTGACCTTGTATCTCAGTTTTAGGGGGTATAAGAGAATGGTGGGGATTGTGGCAAACTGAAGAGAAACAGTCTTCCCCAAAAGGGGCATCCTCTACCCAAGTTGACTGAAGTCAGTTGTTGCCACTGGGAATGTGGGTCACTGGTACAGCCAGTTCTTCGTGTGGTGTTTTTTATTTTTATTTATTTATTTATTTTTGAGATGGAGTCTCACACTTTCTCCCAGGCTGGAATGCACTGGTGCTATCTCGGCTCACTGCAACTTCCGCCTCCTTGGTTCAAGTTATTCTCCTGCCTCAGCCTCCCGAGTAACTGGTATTACAGACATGTGCCACCATGCCTGGCTACTTTTTTGTATTTTTAGTAGAGATGGGGTTTCACCACGTTAGCCAGGCGGTTCTCGAAATCCTGACCTCAAGTGATCCATGCGCCTCAGCCTCCCAGAGTGCTGGCATTACAGGCATGAGCCACCATGCCTTGCCCAGTTCTTTTTTGTAGTGTGAAAGTGCTAAACTTTTAAATATTGGCAATGAATTAAGAAAAACTGTGTGTGCCTCACAAAATAGATAAATAGATCTGTGGGCTGAATTCAACTTGAAGATCAGTATGCCAGGTCTTCATGGACCTTAAGATAAGGTCTTTTCCGTCTCAGAATTGCTCAGAAAACCTATGTATTTAAAAGTGTGTTGTAAGCTGCAGCAAAGTACTAGAGACATAAAAAGCAGAACCTTAAAAGGTTGTTCATCATATTTTTCAATATAGAAATTTTACACTGGAGGGTAGGTTTCAGAAAGATAACTTGATCCCTAATCAACTTCCAAATCAAGTCATGGCCTGGGAGTTAATGATTCTGTTCTTTTGTTGATTAAAAATAATTTATAATTTCTACCTCCATATTAAAAATTGATTTCATACTATTAGCCTTGTGGGGAAAAGCAGGCTATAATATAATGTATATTTGAACTTCATATTTCTATATTCTGTGGGAAGTGCAGCCTTTTATGTTATGATAAACAGATTAAATGAAAGGATCATTTTAGTATAAAATTGAATATGGAAAAGTGATATGAGTAATATCCATTTTAGTCAATATTTCTGCCATTAGAATTCACATGAATATGATGTATATCTTCTACAATACTATAATAATTGCAAAAATAAGTATGCAAAGTACAAAAGCAATATGAGAGAAGTTCTATTTTCTTTATACTAAACTATTAAACCTTATCTGCAGAAAGACAGAAAGAAGAACAGAGAGAGAAAGAATCAAATGAAAGATGAATTTAGTCTTTTAAAACATATATGGTAGCTGGACGGGGTGGCTCACACCTGTAATCCCAGCACTTTGGGAGATAAAGCTGGGCAGATCACGAGGTCAGGAGATCAAGACCATCCTGGCTATCATGGTGAAATCCTATCTCTACTAAAAATACAAAAAATTAGCTGGGCGTGGTGGCGGGAACCTGTAGTCCCAGCTCCCTGGGAGGCTGAGGCAGGAGAATGGTGTGAATCCAGGAGGCAGAGCTTGCAGTGAGCCAAGATTGCGCCACTGCACTCCAGCCTGGGTGACGGAGCGAGACTCCGTCTCAAAAACAACAACAACAACAACAACAACAACAAATACGTGGTAGTAGCTAGATTACTTTTCTTTTTTTAACTGTATAAGAAATACAAATTTTAATTTCAGGAATGTGTATGATGTACACTGCAGTTGTTTTTAATATATTTAAGTGATGTGCAAGTAATAGGCACAGGTGATAATTTAGGAAACAAGATAAAGTGATTCCCATATTGAAATGCTATAATTTCAGAATAAGATAATGGAAATGGTACCTAAATATAAAGCTTTGGCTTTTACATGGATAGATAACAATTCTGTTTTCAATTTTTTTCTTGATCTTAGCAACTTAAGACATAAATATTTCATTTCTTTATCTTTTTTTCTAGAGTTTTTCTCATTTTCTTCCCTTGTATTTAAGCTTTTTATCTTTTTGCCTCGTGTATATAGTCTCATAGATTTGATCCATTAATGTATAGTTTCTGATGATGGAGTTTAGAACATGCTGCCTCAACATAGAGCATCTTAGCATTTGAGAAAACAAAAGCAGGAAGGACTCTGACCTTCTCCCTCTCTTCTCCTTTGAAGCAGATCATAAAAGAATTCTCTGACCTTCCTCGGAAGCAGATCATAGTAGTGTCATGTGAGAGGTGTCCACCCTATACCCAGAGGAAAGGGGTATCCTTACCTCTGAAGACACAGAAACACAAAGAATCTAAACAAACAGTTCTTGCTAAGTTCTCCCAGTTAATCCTCAATAGATCATACCCCCTTTGCCCAATCGTACTTCATGACTATCCACCTCCTCATCAAACTTAGCATAAAAATACACGGATTTCCCTTTTCTTTGAGTCTTTCTTTCTGAAGCCTCCTGTGGCATATAAAACTTATATTAAATACATTCATATGCTTTTCTCTTGTTAATATGTCTTTTGTAGGTACTTTAGCCATGACACCAGCAATAGGTGAGGGAAAGAAATCTTTCCTTTCTAATATTAACTTATAATTTTAAAACACATTTTATGCTTTTATGCTTTCACTTTAGAATATGTTGAAGGGCACATGCATATAGCTTTCCTACGAGCAAGGCAAAGTGTGAAGAAATCTTTACCAAGTCAGATGTCATAGGCACAATCAGAATGGACACTGCCATAGTCTAGACAAGCAACAGCTGTAAACAACTGTTTCACACTTATGGTTCTCAACAAGTTGCAACTGTGCAACTGTGCAATTATGATCACCAGAATAATTACAGTAGGGGAAGTACTAAAACATTTTGGTTATTGTATCAGTCAGATTAACCATTAGCTGCCACAATAGATCAACTCTGAAATCTCAGGGGCTTTATACAACAAAAATTGATTTTTTGCTCACATAAAATGATGTAGTCAGCAGGGATTCCCCTCTACCCAGAGACCCCATGCCTCTCCATCTGTGTGTAATGCTGCCATATTAACACATGGTTTCCAAAGTCACTGCACAAGAGATGGGAGAGCTGGAGGATTTCCCTGGCTCTCAGTGAGCTTGACTTGGAAGTGACATTTGATGCTTCTGCTTACCTTTCACTGGCCAGAGCTAGATACATTGCTCTAATCTCACCGCAAGGGAGGACTGAAAATGTAGGAGAGCATCAATTATTTTGTGAGTTTGCAGGCACAGCCCTGGTGATGATTTCTATCTCACATCATGAATTTATTTAACGCAAGGCAACTTGCAACCTTTGCTGCTGACTCATGGCCTGATTCCATGACTTCTTTGCATCTCCTTCTCTTATGGCTCTATCATACCACATTCTTCAATCTATTTCTGGTTCAGATGCTCAAAAGAGACAATCTGATTGGCTTGTTTATTTTTTATTTTTATTTATTTATTTTTTGAGACGGAGTCTCGCTCTGTGGCCCAGGCTGGAGGGCAGTGGCCGGATCTCAGCTCACTGCAAGCTCCGCCTCCCAGGTTCACGCCATTCTCCTGCCTCAGCCTCCCAAGTAGCTGGAACTACAGGCGCCCGCCACCTCGCCCGGCTAGTTTTTTGTATTTTTTAGTAGAGATGGGGCTTCACCGTGTTAGCCAGGATAGTCTCGATCTCCTGACCTCGTGATCCACCCGTCTCGGCCTCCCAAAGTGCTGGGATTACAGGCTTAAGCCACTGCGCCCGGCCCTGGCTTGTTTATTTATTAACATAGTCTCATTTGGACAGAGCTTTTTATTCAGACAGCGTCTTGCTTTGTCACCCAGGCTGGAGTGCAGTCGTGCAGTCATGGCTCACTGCAGCCTTGACATCCTGGTTTCATGCTATCCTTCTGCCTCAGCACCCCCCAAGGAGCTGGGACTACGGGCACATGCCATCACGCCCAGCTAATTTTCTTCTATTTGTAGTAGAAATGGAGTTTCACCATATTGTTCAGGCTGATCTCAAACTCCTGAGCTCAAGCAATCCAACCGCCTCAGCCTCCCAAAGTGCTGGGGTTACAGGCATGAGCCACCATCTCTGGCCAGAGTTTTTGTTTTGAATCATATGATAAATACTGACCAGCTAAATTTCAGGCACTCCCCTGCCCCCACCTGCCCAGAGTTGTATCTAAGATTCAAGTGGTGTATGTAGCATTAAGGCATTGGAAAAAATACAATCTTACCCTGTATGTACCGTGTATATATCCACCTTGGCCTTCATGTGACACTGACCATAGCAGAGATCACCACTTATCTGCAGATACCCATATACTCTTTCTTTGGTCAAAGAACTATCTTATTTTTACCTAGGCACAGGCTGCCCACTTCCCAGCCTCTCTGAAGTGAGGTGTGGACATGTGTCTAAGGCTGGCAGGTCGGCAGTGGGTGGGAACGGCGTGTCTCCTTCTGGCTCAGGCCCTTAAATGGCATCTCTTAGTCCTCAGCTTTGCACATCCCTTTTTCTCTTTGTCCCAGGCTGGAATGAGGATGTGGTGATGATGAGTTGGCTTTGTTTCTGTGCGGGCACGAGGACAGCATTCTGCGGGGTGGCAAAACAAAAATATTGAAAGGAACCTGGGCTCCTGGGTGATCTGGCGGTGCAGAGCAGCTCTAGCCCCCTGACCAGTACTACCTTGAACTTGTATGTCATAGAAATGAGCATTCTGTCTTTTTTAAGGCTCAGTTATTCTGGTCTCTTTGAAAGCAGCTGAACCGATATCCTAAAGGATACCCCCATTTTCTAGGAGGGTCCCTGCTGGACCCTCCCTTGTTTCTTTTTTCTTTTTCTTTTTTGGTGAGACGGAGATATACTCTTGTTGCCCAGGGTGGAGTGCAATGGCACGATCTCGGCTCACGGCATCCTCTGCCTTTCAGGTTCAAGCGATTCTCCTGCCTCAGCCTCCCGAGTAGCTAGGATTACAGGAATGTGCCACCAGGCCCGGCTAATTTTGTATTTTTAGTAGAGACGGGGTTTCACCGTGTTGCCCAGGCTGCTCTCGAACTCCAGACCTCAGGTGATCCGCCTGCCTCTGCCTCCCAAAGTGCTGGGATTACAGGCGTGAGCCGCCGCGCCTGACTCCTCCCTCGTTTCTGATGGTCAAGCCTCTTCCGGTCTGTGGCTTCTGGGAGCTTTGCTTGTGCTGCGCTCTGCATGTTGGTGGTATTGGAATGCTTCTTCGCCAGCTGCACTGTGAGGAATTCTGGTCTGTGCTCATCTTGCATTTCTGGGACCATTCTCTGCCACCACACCACTTTGTGGCTTTGGAACTTTGGTGAGGCCCTTAGAGGACCATCTGCCTAGACATGTCTTACAGATTTTCCTTCCACTTCTGCACAAGCCGGATATGGGGAACTGGAGCTCCCAGATTCCACCCAAACGGGAGCAGGATACTCAGTTCTAGAATCCCCAAACGTGTTTGGGCATTTTATTATTCCTCCCTGTGACCCTAAACATAGAGCTCAGCTTAAGATAAAAGTAGGTTAGACCCAGGGTCCCTTTTCAGGAGCCCACTGGTGTCTTCACTTTTCTTTCAAATTTCCCTGTTCGCTCCATCAGATAAATCTGCGTCTTGGGAGCTCTGTCCTAACAGGGCAGGTTTCCTTCTACACCTTTTATCTCACTGCGGGGTCCTAAGCTTTAGAAGATTCTGTTTTCTGGATTCTGTTGTATCCTCCCTTCTCTGAGTCAATTAAGTCAGAACCTCATGAAGTGATAAATAGAATGAAGTAGATGGTCTGAAGTGTCTGTTAATACTTTAGAATTTCACCTGCCATTTAACTAGCAGCCAATATTGTCAAATACTTGTCTTTTAGGAGTTTCTTCAGTCAATCAGTCAACCTGGTTTGTCATGTACAGTGGTCAGGTCACTGGCTTGTGATTGGGAAGGTTTGTGTTCTACTCCTAGTTTACTCGTCGTTTTTGGAAGCAGACCCTCTATGTCAATAGCAAAGGGCAATTCCAAGTGGTAGTGTTTGTCTCTTTTTATCTGTGGACTTTGATTCTGCTGATTGTGTGACATTGGGAAATTGACCTAGATTTCATGCTTCAGTTTTTACTGTATATTTCCTTAGCATGCTCTATCTCAGATTCAGGGAACTTATGTGAAGTGATAATAATGGTTAATATTTAAATAGAATCTCTAAAGGAAAAGTATTGTTTCTAGTACTTTATGATATGAATTCATTTGTGACTCATTTATAAGGTAGATAATGAGGTATAATCTAAAGTAGGGCTAGGATTTAAGCTTACACAGTCTGGTTCCTAGGTCTGTGCTATTAATTATTAAGCTAGACAACCTCTTATAATAGGGAATAATTTGAAGGAAAGAAATGAAAGATGTCCTGCAATTATTGGAGTACTTTCCTAGTTTTATTTATAAATACCAATCTTTCAAAAGTAAACTGCGACTCAGTTCTGCTGAAATCATCTCAAATTTCAGATGAGGAATAGCTGAATGGATGCTAATACTGCAGTGATTAAAATTATTAAACTATTCATTTTTATAAAATGAATAATAAATATACTGTAACCCACCTTTCCAAAATGTATTCAGGTCACAAATCAGTATAAACGACTCAATTTTAATTCCAACTTAGAAATAATAATTCAAAAATAGTATTAACTAAGTAATTAAGTAAGGGTTCTTTTAGTTTTTTCGCGTTATGCTCATGATTTTAACCCTGGCCAAACTGAGTAATTGAAATTTAACTGCATGATAAAACTTTACCGCCATCTAGTGTTAGTCATGAGCATTGCAGAATTGTTGCTTTTTCAATCTGTTTTGGTAGCTACCTGCTGTATCTATGGCAATATTAAGCAGCACTCCCAGGTGGCACTGTTTGATCCCTATAACAGCGACCTTTGATTTTATAGATTATTTCAATAATTTGAGTTCAGAGTAACTAATTTCATGGCATTTCTCATTTCCAAATCCTGGTTTATTTTATGAGTGTGCTCTCAGGGGAACATAAGAATTTTTCATCCAAGTCAGGGATAGTTTCTAAATTCTCTGAATGTGCTCACACCCCTAAGAGCTCTTGTTACCTTAGCTTCGAGATGGTAAACGTGGGGGGAAAACTTCGTGCTATATATTTTAATTATTATGAGTTTATTTTTATTTTTATTTATTTGTTGAGACAGAGTCTCGCTCTGTGGCCCAGGCTGGAGTGCAGTGGCACAATCTCGGCTCACTGCAAGCTGCACCTCCTGGGTTCATGCCAATCTCCCGCCTCAGTCTCCCGAGTAACTGGTACTACAGGCACCCACCACCATGCCCGACTAATTTTTTTGTATTTATAATAGAGACGGGGTTTCACCGTATTAGCCAGGATGATCTCGATCTCCTGACCTCGTGATCCGCCCACCTCGGCCTCCCAAGTGCTGGGATTATAGGCGTGAGCCACCGTGCCTGGCCCAGATACTTTTTATATATCAAGTATTTATGTGTACACTATAATAGTTATCTACTGCTGTGTGACAAATTGCCTCAAAATGTAGCAGCTTAAACAGCAAAAATTTATCTCACACTGTTTCTGAGGGTCAGGAAGCAGAGAGTGGCTTAGCTGGGTGGTTCTGGCTAAGTGTATCTGGCAAGGTAAGTCAGGTGTGGGATGAAGCTGCAGTCATCTCAAAGCTCAACTGGGGCTGGAGAATCCGCTTCACCCATGTTAGCAGGCTTTGGTTTCTTGCTTGCTGTCGGCCAGCAGCTCAGTTCCTTGACATGTGGGCCTCTTCATAGGACGTGCCCCCTAGAGCAAGAGGAGAGGGGAAGAGAGTGAGAGATAGAGAAGAAGCCAGTCTCTTAAAATAATCTAATCTTACTCTCATACGTTATTGATCAACCAAACCAGCCCTGGTCCCCTTGTGTGGCAGAGAATTACACAAGCTTGTGAATAACAGTACGTGGGGATCCTTGGGGCCATCTTGAAGTCTGGTGACTACACCCACCATCAAGCTTTATTAAATAGTAACGTTTTGCCCAATTTGGGTAACTGCTTCATAAAATGAGTTTAGCCCAAGGCTAAATTCTGAGAGGTACCAACGAGAAACAACTTTTTCTCCCATGGTTGCTTTCAACCATGCTATGCTAAATCTCCTTTCTGTGCTCTGTAACTTGAATCTCTGGTAGATCTCATAGCTTTTGACTCACATTCAGCTGTAAGAAGAGTCCTGTTTTTTTGTTTGTTTCTTATTTTTAATACATGGTTTCACTCTGTTGCCTCACTGCAGCCTTAACCTCATAGGCTGAAGTGATCCTCCAATCTCAGCCTCCCGAGTAACTGGGACTACAGGAATATGCACCACGCCTGGCTAATTTTGTGTGTGTGTGTGTGTGCACGCGTGTGTGTGTGTATTTGGTACACATGAGGTCCCACTATGTTGCCCACGCTGGTCTTAAACTCCTGGGCTCAAGTGATCCTCCTGCCTTGGCCTCCCAAAGTGCTGAGATTACAGGCATGAGCCACTGTGCCTAGTCCCTGTTTTCAGATATTAAAAATCTTAGTCCAGGCTGGGCATGGTGGCTCACACCTGTAACTCCACTTTTTGGGAGGCTGAGTGGGAGGATCACTTGAGGCCAGGAGTTCGAGACCAGCCTGAGCAACCTAGCCAGACCCTGTCTGTATTAAAAAAAAAATTAGCTGGGTGTGGTAGTGCATGCCTGTAGTCCCAGCTACTTAGGACCTGGCTGAGGTGGGAGGATCACTTGAGCTCAGGAGATTGAGGTTACAGTGAGCTATGAGTGCTCACTGTCCTCTAGCCTGGGTGACAGAGTGAGACCCTGTATTAAAAAACAAAACAAAACAACTCCCCCGCCCAAGAAAAAAGCTTAGTCCAGTCTCATATGTAGCTCGAATCTTCTCTCCTTAACTCTTCTTACTTCTGACTCTGAGGAAGGAGAGCACGACTGTTCTTTCAGTGTTTTTTCTGACTATTTCTCATCTCTTTCCTGCTTTTTAATTCCTCTAGTATAGAATCCAGCATGCAGATCAGAGAAAGAGGAGCAAAACGTCATTGTACTTAGGTAGTTTTGTATGTGGTTCTCTCTTGGATAATATTGACTGGGACTCATTCCCTCTGTTAATCTGAGAATTCACATACGGCTTCTCCAGGGCTCCCTGTGGGGATGCAGGGGCTTCCTCCTATTCTGGTCATTCTCCAGTTGCTTCTGAAAATCCTTTCTCAGCTTTTGCCCCACATGTTCTGGGCTTTACTCTACACAGCTTCTTCCTGCTGGGGACCCCTGGCTTCAGGCAGTAGTTCTTTTGGTCAGGGTCTGTTCCAGATGATGCATGTCTTGTTACTGTCTTCAGGTTCTCTTGGTCAATGGGAAAACACCATCCTTTTCCTCCCCAAAGCTTAACCATCTAACAAGCCCTCTCTCCCACCCTGTAATTGCATGCTGCTCCAGCTAGTCTCTTGCCTTCAGTGCTCTTGAGATGGATAGAAACCAGGCAGAGATGCCAGCAAATGCCTGTGGATGCTCTTTGGCTCTCCTAAGAACACTTGTTGTTCTCTATGGTCTGGAAGCAGCACCAGGGCCTGTGATGTCAGGGCTCTGTAAACATCCAGCCAGGAAGTGAGATACAAATCTCCTTTCTGGTAGGCACTCCTGGTCCTTGTGACTGATTTGCTTGGAGCTCTTCACTTGGCTCAGCAGTGGGGAGGGAGAGAAAAAGCCAAAGCTTTTCTAGTTCTAAAAATGCCTTTCAAAGCACCCCATAGGCCGGGCACAGAGGCTCACACCTGGAATCGCAGCACTTTGGGAGACCAAGGTGGGTGGATCACCTGAGATCAGGAGTTTGAGACCAACCTGGCCAACATGGTGAAACCCTGTGTCTACTAAAAATAAAAAATTAGCCAGGTGTGGAGGTAGGCGCCTGTAATCCCAGCTACTCGGGAGGCTGAGGCAGGAGAATCACTTGAACCTAGGAGGCGGAGGTTGCAGTGAGCCAAGATCGTGCCACTGCACTCCAGCCTGGGCAACAGAGCAAGACTCCGTCTCAATAAAAAACCAAAAAACAAAAATGAAAGCACCCCGTAAATGAATGTATAGCCTTCTCTTAAATTGGCTGAAGGTAATTATTGAACTTTTATGTATTTATTTGTTATTGCCTGTCTTTTGGCATTTTCTCCACATCCTCGCCAACACTTGTTATTTTCTGTGTTTTGTTTTAAAGTTTGGTATTTTAAGGATCAGCTTGGGCATTTTAAAATAAAATTCTGCAGAAATGTACCTAGTAGGTCTCTTTTGGCTTCAGGGTCTTAGCTGAATTTCAAAGGTAATAAGAGAATCCCATTCTCTCTGTTCTTAATCATGTTAGGATACAAGAAGATAGTCATCTGCAAACCAGGATGCAGGTTGTCATCAGACACCAGATCTGCCAGCACCTTAGTCCTAGACTTCTCAGCCCCCAGAATAATTGCGTGTAAGGAACACTTGAATTCATCGGAGAAGAGATGGTAAGTGCCAGAAGTAATTGAGGAGAGGGTTCGAGGCAGCTTGCTCAGCTGAGAGCTGACTGAGAGCTGAGAGGTTTCTGGCCTTGGGGAAACAGTGAGAGAGAAATCCCCAGAGCTCCAGAATGGGCTTTTATGATCTTAGCTATGGGAGAAACCCCTGACTCACTGAGGCCTCATGCCTGACATATGGAGCTGCCTAAAGATTGCACAGGAATCTTGCTCCAGAAAGGGAACCCACACAGAATCCCACGGGCATCTGAGCCTGGAGCAGCCTCAGCTGGGAGCCACTTTGACAGCCCAGATACCAGGGATCTACAAACACAGCTGCAGCTGCTCCAAAGAGGAAGAGGTAAGACTGGGCGCTCCCATGTACCCTTGGGAAGGTACTTGCCACTCTGCTGTAAGCTGCTGTGGAGACTGAGACCTGAGTGAACTGCCTTCCCCCATGCTGCTAGCCTGGGCAGGGACTGACAGGGAAATCAGGCCATCCTACGCCTATCTAGGACAATACCCACTGCCCTGTAATGAGCTGCTGTGAGACTGAGACGTGATCACACTGCACTCCCCACAGCTTCTTGCCCATACTGCTTGCCTGGGTGGTGCCACGCCCTCTCTGGTTCCAGGTCCAAGGTGACATTTTGAGAGTTTAACACTGGGCAGCCCCTCACCCTTGGCCTGAGCCTGGGCAGCCATAGCTGCAGCCACTGCCCACCAAAGAGGCCCCACCCTCTCCTGTCACAAGCCCACAGCTGGCACCATTTTGAGAGTTTAGAGGCATTGTTTGGCAACCTGGCAACAGTGGCCACAGCAGGCATTGTAGTCTCAGGTCAGAGACTGGAACGCTTGCTCTGGAATGGGAGATGGGACTCTGTAGCCAGCACTGAGCAGCAAGTGTCAAGAGTGCCCCAGCAGTAGGTGCTGGAGTTAGGCTCTCTCCTGTCGCAGGACTGCAGTGGGAGGAGAGTTGCTGAAGCCAAGGTTTCTCCCAGGTGGTGAGACTTGCAGCCAGGGTCAGCTTTGTGACCTGGAACTGGTCTGTGCATGTCATTGCTGGGTGCCCCAGTTTGCTCCCTTGGTCACTTAGGAGACAGTGCCTCACCAGCGCTGAGGAGCAGGAGGGTGACGAACCCCACTCCCCAAGAGATCCAACCCTCAGCACGGACTGCCTCTATGGGAGGGGGAAGCACAGCCTCCCAAAGCCCCCCGTGGGCCAAAGGAAATGTGAGTGTGGTGCCAGCCACTGGAGGTGGCACCACTGAAGCCTGGGAATAGATGTGGAGAAGGGGTTCTCTGTCTCACCCCGGCCCCTCTCAGTGCATTGTCACTGAGGCCTGGGGAATGTGGGCTGAAAAAGTTCACTTACTCGGTTTCTCCGATGGCTTCACCCCAACTGAAGGCAAATATGCATTGGGGGAGGACGCTTTTCACTGTTCTCCATTGCTTTCACCCCTTCTCCTACCTGCTGGCTGTTACTCTTATGTGTCACCTACTGGCCTGCAGTCTGAACTACACCACCAAACAAAATTAGATCGCCACAACAAGCAACAGTCTGAGATAACCACTGCATGAACCTATCTGCAGACAAGGAACTTGTACAGAGCCTTGGTATCATGAAAACACTCAGAAATGAAGCCAGTCAGGCATACACAATATATACTACAGTTATACTCCCTCAGAGGAAAAAAGAATTTAAAAACAAGAACCCCTATCTAAACAATAGGATTTTTTTAAAAAAAAGAGGTGTCAGCTCTTTCATATGAGAAGAAACCAGCATGAGAACTCCAGAAATACAAAAAGCCAGTGTTGTATCACCTCCAAAGGATCCCGCTAGCTCTTAAGCAATGGATCCTAACCAGAATGAAATGTTTGAGATGACAAATATAGAACTTAGAATATAGATGGCAAAGAAACTCAACAAGATCCAAGAAAAAGTTGAAATCCAACACAAAGAGGCCAGAAAAACAATCCCAGATTTGAAAGATGACACAGCTATATTAAGAAAGAACCAAATAGAACTTCTGGAATTGAAAAATTCACTACAGGAATTTCAAAATACAGTCGGAAGTTTTAGCAATAATCTAGAGCAAGTAGAAGAAAGAATTTCAGAGCTCAAAGACTGGTCTTTTGAATCAACCCAGTCAGACAAAAATAAAGAAAAAAGAATAAAAAAAGAACAAAGACTTTGAGAAATATGGAATTATGTAAAGTGATCAAATCTATGACTTACTGGTGTTCCTGAGAGAGGAAGAGAAAGTAAGCAACTTGGCAAACATCTTTGAAGATATAATTCAGGAAAGTTTCCCCAATCTTGCTAGAGGTTGATATGCTGATACAAGAAATCCAGAGGACTCCTTTGAGACACCATATAAGATGACTATTTGTAAGGCACATAGTCATCAGACTATCCAAAGTCAATGTAAAAGAAAAAATCTTAAAGGCAGCTAGAGGAACAGGTCATATTACCTATAAAGAGAAACCCATCAGACTAACAGGAGACTTCTCAGCAGAAACCTTACAAACAGAAGAAATTGAGAGCCCATTTTTGGCATTCTTAAAGAAATCCCAACCAATTACATATCCTGCCAAACTCAGATCATAAACAAAGGAAAAACAAAGTTTCTCCCAAATAAAAAGTTGCTAAGGGAATTCATCACTACCAGACTGGACCTATGAGAGATGCTCAAGGGAGATCTAAACATAGACATGAAAGAATGATACTTACTACTGTAAAAGCACATGCAAGCACATAGCCCGTGTACCCATACAGAAACTACACAATGAAGACTACAAAGCAACTAGCTGACAACACTATGACAGGAACAAAACCTTACATAATATTAACCTTTAATGTAAACAGCCAGAATGTTCCACAAAAGGCATAGTCACAGATTGGATTAAAAAAGACTCAAACTTCTGTTGCTTTCAAGAGACTTCTCTCACATGCAATGACACCCATAGGCTCCAAGTAAAGGGATGAGCCTTTAATGAAAATAGAAGACAAAAAAGAGCAGTGGTTGCTATTTACATATTAGATAAAATATACTTTAATCTAACAGCAGTACAAAAGGACAAGGAAAGGTATTACATAATGATAAAGGGTTCAATTCAACAAGAAGACTTAACTAGCCTAAATATATACATACCCAACATTGGAGCATCCAGATTGATAAAACAATTACTTCTAGACCTAAGAAAAGACTTTGATAGCCACACACTAATAGTGGGGCACTTCCACACCCCACTGACATCAGTAGACAGATCATCAAGGTAGACAATTAACAAAGAAATTTTTGACCTAAATTTGACTTTTGACATCTGCAGGATACTTCACCCAACAACCACAGAATATACATTCTCATCTCCACATAGAACATACTCTAAGACTGACCACATGCTTGGTCATAAAGTAAGTCTAGATAAATTTAAAAAAATTGATGTCATAACCAGCATATTGATGAACTATAGTAGAATAAAATTAGAAATCAATACAAGGAGTAACTCTCAAAACCACACAAACACATGGAAACTAAATAACTTGCTCCCAAATAACTTTTGGACAAACAACTAAATCAAGGATGAAATAAAAAAATTATTAGAAGCAAATGAAAACAGAGACACAATATACCGAAATCTCTGGGATAAGGCAAAAGCAGTGTTAAGTGGAAAGTTTATAGAGCAAAATGCTTACATCAAGAAGACAGAAAGATTCCAAATTAACAAGCTAAATTTGCGCCCCTGAAGGAACTAGACAAACAAGAATGAGCTAAACTGAAAGGTAGCAGAAGAAAAGAAATAACTAAAATTAGAGCAGAACTAACTGAAATTGAGACCACCCAAAAACATATAAAGGTCCAGTGAAACAAAACATTGGTTCTTTGAAAGGATAAACAAGAGTGATAGACTGCTAGCTAGATTAATGAAGAAAAGCAGAGAGAAGATCCAAATAAGCACAATCAGAAATGACAAAGGTCACATTATAACAGATCTCACAGAAGTACAAAAGATAATCAGAGACCACTGCAAACATCTCTAGGCACACAAATTAGAAAATCTAGAGGGAATAGATAAATTCCTGGAAACATGCAACTTCCCCAGATTGAACCAGGAAGAAACAGAAATCCTGAACAGACCAGTACTGAGTTCTGAAATAGAATTGTAATAAAAAAACCTACCAGCCAAAAAAAAAAAGCTTTCAACCAGATGGATTCACAGCCGAACTCTGTCAGCTGTACAAAGAAGAGCTGATCTCAGTCCTACTGAAACTATTCCAAAACATCAAGGAGAGACTTCTCCCTAATTCATTCCACAAAGCCAGCATCATCATCAGATTTTTGTATCACAAAATGATTTCGATAGAATTTTGATACAAAATCATTTTGTGATACAAAAATCTCACAAAGACACACACACACACCCCCCCCAAAAAAAACCAAAAACCAAAAAACTATAGGGTAATATCCCTGATTAACATAGATGCAAAAATCCTTGACAAAATACTAACAAACCAAATCCAGCAGCACATCAAAATGTGAATTCACAATGATCAAGTGGGCTTTATTTCTATGATGTAAGGATGGTTTAATACATGCAAATTAGTAAATGTGATTCACTACACAAACAATTAAAAACAAAAAACATATATTAATAGATTCAGAAAAAGCATTTGATAAAATCCAACATCCCTTCATAATTAAAAATTCTCAACAAACTAGGCATTGAAGGAACATGTGTCAAAATAGGAGCCATCTATAACAACCCACAGCCAACATCATATTTAACAGGCAAAAGTCGGAAGCATTCTCTCTAAGAGCTGGAATCAGACCAGGATATCTACTCTCACCACTCTTATTCAACATAGTACTGAATGTCCTAGCTAGATTAATCAGGCAAGAGAAATAAATAGAAAACATCCAAATAGGAAACAAAGAAGTCAAATTATTCCTCTTCACTGATGATAAGATTCTTTCTTTCTTTCTTTTTTTTTTTTAAGACGGAGTTTCGCTCTAGTTGCCCAGGCTGGAGTCCAGTGGCGGAATCTCAGCTCACTGCAACCTCTGTCTCCTGGGTTCAAGCAATTCTCCTGCCTCACCCTCCCGAGTAGCTGGCATTACAGGTGCCTGCCACCATGCCCAGCTAATTTTTGTATTTTTAGTAGAGATGGGGTTTCACCATGTTGGCCAGGCTAGTTAAGTCCTGACCTCAGGTGATCTGCCCGCCTCAGCCTCCCAAAGGGCTGGAATTACAGGTGTGAGCCACTGCACCCAGCCATGATAATATTCTATATCTAGAAAACCCTAAAGGTTCCACAAAAGACTCCTAGATCTGATGAGCAACTTCAACAAAGTCTCAGGATACAAAATCAATGCACGAAAGCCGTAGCATTTCTATACACCAATAATGGTCCAGCTGAGAACAAAATAAATAAATAAAAAAAGTCCCATTTACAATAGACACACAAAAAATAATATACCTAGGAATACATCTAACCAAAGAGGTGAAAGATCTCTGTAAGGAAAACTACAACACACTGCTGAAATTAACCATACATGACACAAACAAATGGAATAGCATTCCATACTCATGGATTAGAAGAATCAATATTGTTAACATTGCCATACTGCCCAAAGCAATCTACAGGTGCATCACTATTCCTATGAAATTACTAATGTCATTTTTCACAGGATTAGAAAAACTATCCTAAAATTCATATGGAACCAAAAAAAGAGCCCAAATAGCCAGGGCAATCCTAGGCAAAAAGAATACATCTGGAAGCATCTCCTTACCCAACTTCAAGCTATACTGCAAGGCTGTACTAACCAAAACAACATGATACTGGTGTTAAAAACAGACACAGGCCAGGTGCAGTGGCTCACGCCGGTAATCCCAGCACTTTGGGAGGCTGAGGCGGGCGGATCACCTGAGGTCAGGAGTTTGAAACCAGCCTAGTCAACATGGCGAAACCCCGTCTCTACTAAAAATACAAAAATTAGCCAGGTGTGGTGGCGGATACCTGTAATCCCAGCTATTCAGGGAGGCTGAAGCACGAGAATCTCTTGAACCCAGCAAGTGGAGGTTGCAGTGAGCCGAGATTGTGCCACTGCACTCCAGCCTGGGCGATAGAGCGAGACTCCATCTCAAAACAGAACAAAACAAAACAACAACAACAAAAAACAAACAGACACATAGACCAATGGAACGGAATAGCAGACTCAGAAATAAAGTCACATACCTACAACCATCTGATGTTTGACAAAGTTGACGAAAATATGCAATGGAGAAAGGACTTCTTATTCAATAAGTGGTGCTGGGATAACTGGCTATCCATATGCCAAAGAATGAACCTGGACCCTTCCTATCACCATATACAAATATTAACTCAAGATGGATCAAAGATTTAAATGTAAGACCTCAAGCCGTAAAAATACTAGAAGAAAACATAGGAAATACTGTTCTAGACATTGGTCTAGGCAAATAATTTGTGATTAGGTCCTTAAAAGCAAATTTAAGGAAAACAAAAATTGACAGTTGGGACCTAATTAAACTAAAGAGCTTCGGCACAGCAAAAGAAACTTCCAACAGAGTAAACAGAAAACCTACAGAATGGGAGAAAATATTTTGCAAGCTATCTAACAAAGGTCTAATATCCAGAATCTATGAGGAACTTAAACGAATCAACAAACAAAAACCAAATAGCCCCATTAAAAAGTGGGCAAACGACATGAACAGACACTTCCGAAAAGAAGACGAGCAGCCAACAAATATATGAAAAAATACCCATTATCACTAACCATCAGAGAAATGCAAATCAAAGCCACAATGAGACATCATCTCACACTAGTCAGAATGGCTATCGTTAAAAAGTCAAAAAGCAACATACTGGTAAGTTTGCAAAGAAAAGGAAATGCTAATACACTGTTGGTGGGAATGCAAATTGAGCCTCTGTGAAAAGCAGTTTGGAGATTTCCCAAAGAATTAAAAATGGAATTACCATTCATTCAACCCAGCAATCTCATTACTGGGTATATGTCCAAAGGAATATAGACCATTATACTAAAAAGACTCATATATTCATCACAGTGCTATTCACAATAGCAAAGATATGGAGTCAGCCTAGGTACCTATCAATGGTGGACTGGATAAAGAAAATGTGGTACATATACACCATGGAATACTACACAACCATAAAAAGGAATAAAATAATATCCTTTGCAGCACATAGATGCAGCTGATGGCCGTAATCCTAAACAGATTAAAATAGAAACAGAAAACCAAAAATATCACATGTTCTTACATACAAGTGGGAGCTAAACACTGGGCACACATGGACACAAAGGTGGGAACAATAGACACTGGGAATTCGAGAAGGTGAGAGGCAAGGGCAAGGGTTCAAAAACTACCTATTGGGTACTATATTCACTAGTTAGGCAATCAGTTCATTAGAAGTCCAAACCTCAGCACCACCCAATATACCCTTATATTGAACCTGTACTCATGTCCCCTGAATCTAAAGTAAAAGAGAAAATACCTTTTAACATACTATTAAATTTCACTCAATTAAAAATTTAAAAATTGGCCAGGTATGGTGGCTCACGCCTATAATCCCAGAACTTTGGGAGGCCGAGGCGGGTGGATCACCAGGTCAGGAATTCAAGAGTAGCCTGGACAAGATGGTGAAACCCCGTCTCTACTAAAAATACAAAAATTGCCCAGGTGTGGTGGCGGGCGCCTGTAATCCCAGGAAGCTGAGGCAGAGAATTGCTTGAACCTGGGAGGCAGGGGTTGCAGTGAACCGAGATTGCACCACTGGGCAGCAGAGTGAGACTTCGTCTCAAAAAAAAAAAAAAAAAAATAAAAAATTTTAAAAATTTAGAAGTTTACAGATTTATTTGAAGCTCCCTGTGCACTATTTCTCAATTCCATTCTTCTTCTTATCTATTCAGAGAGTAATTATCATATTGAATTTTGTGTTTTTCAATGTCATGGATGTTTAAATACTGATATATATATATGTATTTCTCTACAAAGGATATACTGTATGAATTCTTTTAAGCTATGTGGAAATGGTATTTTACCACACAGGTCACTCTGGAACTTGCTTGCTTGGCTCAATATTATGTGTGTGTGTGTGTGTGTGTGTGTGTGTGTTTGACATTTATCCACGTTAAAACCTGAATTTCTAATTATTCATTTGAACCACTGTATAGGATTTCATTTTATAAATATGATATGCTTTATTTAAAAATTTCCCCTTTTGTACATTTAAATGATTTCCTTTCCTTCTTTTTTGCAACTGCAAATGATACAACAGTGAACACCCTTGTACTTGTCTCTTTATAGATTATAATATATCTACTAAAAAGAGGTATAGAAATATTGCTGGCTTGAAAGATATGCTAATTTACATCTTTACTAGATGTTGTCAGATTTCCCACTCACGTTATTTTATAGTAGTACAAGTAAATCCAAATTTTCAACAACACTTAGTGTAGTAGAATTCAATATATATATTTTTTTCCAATGATCTTATCCTAGTTTTAAGTTGTATTTGCACTTTCATGGCTGTAAGTGTGAGTGAGCTTCTTTTCATCTATTCTTTGGCCATTTGAGTTTCCTATTCTGTGAATTACCTCTTCATAAATCTTGCCAGTTTTTCTGTTATTCTGTTTTTCCCCCCTCATTGATTTCTAAGACTTTTTTTTTTCATGTGCACACATTGCGAACACTTTACCACAGTGTGTGATTTGTCTTTTAGTTTCGTTTATTGTGTTTTGTATAACAAGCTTTTATATAAATATAGTCATATTTATCCATCTTTTCCTTTTGATTTGTGCCTTTGAAAAAAATCTTCCCCAACCTGAAGATCATAGCCGTATTATTTTACATTTCTTCCTAAAGGTTAAAGGATTTTCTTTTTAGACTTAGGTCTTTAATCTATCTTTAATTTATTTATTTATTTTTTTTTTTTTTGAGACTGAGTCTGGCTCTGTCGCCCAGGCTGGAGTGCGGTGGCCGGATCTCAGCTCACTGCAAGCTCCGCCTCCCGGGTTCACGCCATTCTCCTGCCTCAGCCTCCCGAGTAGCTGGGACCACAGGCGCCCGCCACTTCGCCCGGCTAGTTTTTGTATTTTTTAGTAGAGACGGGGTTTCACCGTGTTAGCCAGGATGGTCTCGATCTCCTGACCTCGTGATCCGCCCGTCTCGGCCTCCCAAAGTGCTGGGATTACAGGCTTGAGCCACCGCGCCCGGCCTATCTTTAATTTATTTTTATGTGCAGTAAGAGGAAGGAATATTCACTCCTTTTTGTATGTACAGTTAAAGCAATTGTTCCAGTACTGTTTACAAAATAATCTATATTTCTTTCACTGATTTATAATGAAACCTTTGTCATATATGAAATTTTTATGGATGCATAAGTCTCTATCTGGGTTTTCTATTCTGTTTATTGCTCTATTTTTCTATTCCCCAGTCAATACCAGTCTTAATTGCTATAGATTTTTAATAAGTCATAATATATAGTAGAATAAATCTCTCCTCCTTTTCTGCATCATCTTCTTTTTTCTCCAGAATTGACTTGGCTGTTCTTCATCCATTGCATGTCCATATACATTTTAAAATCAAGCTTATAGGCCGGGTGCAGTGGCTCACGCCTGTAATCTCAGCACTTTGGGAGGCCGAGACGGGTGAATCATGAGGTCAGGAGTTTAAGGCCAGCCTGGCCAACATGGTGAAAACTCGTCTCTACTAAAAATACTAAAAATTAGCTGGGTATAGTGGCAGGTGCCTGTAATCCCAGCTACCTGGGAGGCTGAGGCAGGAGAATCGATTGAACATGGGAGTCAGAGGTTGCAGTGAGCCGAGATTGTGCCACTGCACTCCAGCCTGAGCTACAGAGTGAGACTCCATCTCAAAAAAAAAAAAAAAAAATTCAGCTTATAAGATCTTAAAACAGCTGTCAAAATTTTTATTGAGATTGTATTGTATGTATAGATTAATTGGGGGGAAGTTACATCTTTTTAAAATTGAGTTTTTCTGTTTATGAATATGACTCTCCATTTACTCTGATCTTCTGTATCTTTTGGGATAGGTTATGGCTGGGCCACTCAGGAATCCTTTCAGCCTGAAAACTCCTAAGCTATGGAGAAGTCCTTTCATCAAGTTGAAACCCCCAGTCTCTATGGCATAGTTAGAAATTCTAAACATAAAATTCAGACGTTAGGGCTGCATGTGGCAATTCCACACTCATCATTTTGTAATAAAGGTTGAACTAGACATTAATGATGCAGCCTTCAGGGATTTTAGGGAATAAAATTCCAGATACTATGAGATTCAGTACTTCTTGTTCTGGAGGGAACTTGGGAGTCTCTGCCGGACACATAATTCCATCAACCTAGGGCAGGCTATTGTGAGAAATAAAGAAGGCATCGGAGATCCATACCTTCTTTCTCTTTATGTATATATGTATATACCTTGCCTTGTTAGATACCTTTTATTCTTTCCCCAAGTAAATTGTTTCTTCCCCTGTAGTTACTCTGAGTATTTGATTTTTGCTGACCTACTCACCTACAGTTGGTTTACAGAGATCTACAGAAATCATGGAAGTGACACATGTCTGTATTTGGGCTTGAGTGTTAAAGGGGTGGCTAAGGACTATATAAGTAGTAGCTGCAGTAATTCATGTGAGATCTCGAAGGGGAAGGTGAGTCTTGGGAAACAAGTGTTGACTTTCTCAACTTCTAAAATCAAGTTCCTGATGTCAGCTAAGATTTGGTCAATCTTTATTTTCTGTAGTTTCTATTATGAAAACAAATGTCATGCCCTCCCCATCCCCATATAATATTAAACTATAATATGAAAAAACTTTAAATCTGTACTTACCCATCTGGAGATAATGACACATTTTTGCTCCCTGTCATTTGTGAATGACTGAGTGGGAATGAGGTCTAGCTGCCTCTTCCCCTATGGGGTCTCAATATTATTGATCCACCAATAATATTACTAATATTGGTGCATCAGAGATTTATTAAGAAAGGTGATTTTCCTTTCACATGACAGAAAGAACACAAGATTCCTTTCTCATCTTTTCCTCACACTTGTAGTTTTAAAAATATGACATGTATCATGCACATGTGTGCTTATTACATAATCACTGAGGATATTTTAGAAGTCTGGGAAAGCAGAAATAAGAAAACGAAGTTACCCGGAAACCTATAACTTAGAAGTAACTCTTAATATTTTGGTACATTTTAATATGTAGAAATTGTTTAAAAGTTGTATATTTACTACATACTGTTTTGGCCTACATTTTCACTAGTAATATAATTTGAATATTTCATATACCAACAAGTATTTTTAATAAAACATGTTTTTAAGTGTCAATTCTAGCATCTGTGGATTTAAGAATATCTTAGCCCTCTTCCCTCAGTTGCACTGAAGATTGATGGAGAGGACTGAGTCATATGTGTCTTTATTCATTTCTTTCTTCTTTTTTTTTTTTTTTTTGAAGCAGGATCTTGCTCTGTTTCCTGGTCTGCAGTGCAGTGACATGATTAGCTCACCGCAGCCTTGAACTCCTGGGGTCAAGTCATCCTCCCCACTCAGCCTCCCAAGGAGCTGGGACTACAGGAATGCACTACCATGCCCAGGAATTTTTTAAAAATTTAATTTAATTTAATTTTTTTTTTTGAGATGGAGTTTCTCTTTTGTTGCCCAGGCTGGAGAGCAATGGTGTGATCTTGGCCCACCGCAACCTCCTCCTCCCAGGTTCTCCTGCCTCAGCCTCCCAAGTAGCTGGTATTACAGGCATGCACCACCATGCCTGGCTAATTTTGTATTTTTAGCAGAGTTGGGGGGGTTTCTCCATGTTGGTCAGGCTGGTCTTGAACTCCCGACCTCAGATGATCCTCCCGCCTTGGCCTCCCAAAATGCTGGGATTACAGGCATGAGCCACCACGCTGGCTCCTAATTTTAATTTTTATAGAGACCGGGTTTTGCTATGTTGCTCAGACTGGTCTCAAACTCCTAGCCTCAAGCAATCAGCCTGCCTCAGCCTCTCAAAGTGCTGCAATTATAAGTGGGAGCTACCACACCTGGCTGCACTTATTTAAATTGTCGGTTATGTTTCAGGAACATTGCTAAGATCTAGGGTTACAAAGCTGAGTCAGAGTTTTCTCGTTTTCTCTGTCTTCATTCTCATCCCCAGAGGTTATTGATAGAGACAGGTATGTTAGCAGATAAGTAATAAAACACTAGGGAAACAGAAAGGAGGGAGAAACTACCCTGTTTTATTGCTATTGAATTCCTTCTATGTGAAAGACATCACATTTTATGCACTCTCAAGAAAGGGAAAACATTTAGGATGGAGAGTCTCCAGGTGTCATCACCCTCAAGAGAAAAAATTAGAAATGCCAAACAGTTATATTCTCAGTGTAAATGTAAGTGAGAAAAAAACCCTCTGTGCATAGAAGTTCAGGAAGAAACTTTGGATGGTTCAGCCTGGCCCTGGGTGGAGGGCATGTAAATTTCCCCTGAAAATTGGAACCACACATAGGTTCTCATGCTATTTGTGATCTGAATTTACCAACGCGGCTCCACAAACTTCAAGGAGATAATTTAATTTAAAGTGGTCTCAGTTTGGTATGGACCCATGTGACAGGCAGAAGCAAATTCAAATCCTCTTTAAAAAAACTTGACTTTGATCCAAGCTGACAGCAACTAACAAGACTTCATGGGCTCTAACCACATCTCACTTTCAGTGATACTAAAATATGAAAAAAATATGCAACATAGAAATCAAGAAATACAATTACTGCCTGGGGAAGAACAGATCAATGTGCCTTAAAATTAAGCCTCTAGGCTTAAAAAGCTATATCTAGGTAGAAAACAAAACAAGGAGACAGCATTGATGGAAGCAAATGCAAACTATAGACGAGGAGTCCTTCATCCACTCTCTGTCCACACTACAAGTGCAGGAGCAGTGCCCTTTGCAAAAGCTCACACTCTTACATGTCCCAGTGGCCTCATGGCTAGCTCAAGCTTCTGGAAATTCAGGGCTAAATGTTGTTTACCACAGTGTCCCAGTTCCTGGCATAGGGCTTGGTATAGAGCATGCCCATTTGTCTGCTCAGGCTGCCATATCGAGATACCATAGACTGGGTGGCTTAAACAACAGAAATCTATTTTCTCACAGTTCTGGAGGCTAGAAGCCCAAGATCAAAGTATCAGCGAGGTTGGTTTCTGGTGAGGCCTCTTTTCCTGACTTGCAGACAACCATTCACGTTCTCACTGGGTCCTCACGTGGCAGAGAGTGAGAGAGCTTTGTGGCTCTTCTTTTCCTTATAAGGACACTGGTCTGATCAGATTAGGCCCCCACCCTCACAACCTCATTTAACCTTAATTACCTCCTTAAAGGCCCCATTTTCAAACAAAGTCACCCTAAGGGTTAGGGCTTCAACATATCCATTGTTTTTGTTGGGGAGGACAAAATTCACTCATACAGCAGGTCTTCAATAGATATATGTTCCGTTAATATCACTTTTATTTCATGAGTGCCCCTATTTCTGATGGTCATATTCCCTTCACATAATCTAGAGCTGATCTTTTAGGTTGACTTGTGCCTGTCTGAATTCGACTTTTTCTTTCCTTTGTGGGTCCCTTCTGAAGAAATTGACCTCCCTGGTCTTCAGAATACCTAGAAGATTATGGACATTGCTATAGCTTGGATATGGTTTGTTTGTCCCTACCAAATCTTATATTGAAATTTGATTCCTGGTATTGAAGGTGGGGTCTAATGGGAAGTGTTCGGGTTATGGGGGCATAATGAGTGAATTTTGTCCTCCCCAACAAAAACAATGTATATGTTGAAGCCCTAACCCTTAGGGTGACTTTATTTGAATAGATATGCCCTCCCTGGAGTGTGTGTGAGTGAGTTCTCAGGCTCTTAGCTCTTGTGTGAAAGCTGTTTGTTAAAAACAGCCTGGCACCTCTTATATCCCTGCTTCCTTTCCTGTTATGTAATCTCTGCACATACCATCTCTCCTTTGCCTTCTGCGATGAGTGGAAGCAGTGTGAGACCCTAACCAGGTGCAGATGCTGGCATCATGCTTCTTGTACAGTCTGCAGAACTGTAAGCCAACTAAATCTCTCTTAGTAAATTACCCAGCCTCAGGTGTTCCTTTAAAGCAACACAAAATAGACTAAGACAGATATATACAATACACCTGCCAGAATAGCCAAAATGAATAGATAGAAAATACCGAGTGGTGGCGAGGATGTGAAGCAGCTGGAGTGCTCATACACTGTTGGTGGGAGTATAAGCTGGTACAACCATCTGGCAAACTCCTTGACAGCATGTCAAAGCTAAATATATGCATACCCCATGCTATATATACATATGACCCAGATAGTCTACTCCTAGGTATTTATCCAACAGAAATTCATCCATATGTTCACCAAAGACACAGAGAAAAATATTCGGAGCAGCACTATTCATAATAGCACTAAACGAGAAGCTGCCTAAATGCCCATCAAAAATAGGTGAATATCCTGTCATTTGTGACAACATGGATGAACCTGGAGGACATTATATTCAAAAGAAATAAGCCAGGAAGAGAAAGACAAATACTGCGTGATTTCATTCATACATGCAATCTAAAAAAGTTGATCTCATAGACATAGAGTGTAGAATAGTGGTTACCAGAAGCTGGGGTTGTTAGAAGAAAGAGGGGTTTGGGAGATGTGATGCCAATCATAATCCTTAAAGACACAGTCCTAAATGTCATAATCCTGAATGTTGAAATCTCAAAAGGTCAAAATCCCTAAAGTGTAAAATTTGTAACATCCCCAAATTCCAAAATTCACAATCTCGAAATACTAAAATCCTGAATGTTGAAATCCTGAATGTTGAATTGTGGGGGAGGGATTAGTGCATTTTTGGTTGCATGCAAGGCAGTTGCAACATGTTAACTGTATCATGTTAGAGAAAATATTACCTTGTCATTGTCTTTATTTGGAAATTAAGCATAATTTAAGGAGATGCTTATAGCTGCCAAGTTGACAAGGGGTAGACTTGTGGACTTAATTTTAGATGTCATCTTGACTGGATTGAAGAATACCTAGAAACCTGGTAACACATGATTTTGGATATGTCTATGAGGGTGTTTTCAGAGGAGATGTGTGTGTGAGTCAGAGTGGACTAGCTGAGGAAGATCTGCCCTGAATGCTGGCAGGCACCATCCAGTTGGCCGAGGGCCCTGAGAGAACAACTGCAGAAGGTAAATTGGTCTCTCCCTGAAGGCTGGAATAGATTTTTCTTCTAAGGCCTTGGACAGCTGAACTCTAGGCCCTTTGACCTTTGTACTCCAGGACTTACACCAGTGGCCCCCCAGAGCCTGAGGCCTTGGACTCAGAATTACACCATTGGCTTTCCTGGTGCTGAGGCCTTTGGACGTGGACTGAGTCATGCTATCGGCATTCCATGGTCTGCAGCTTGCAGATGGCTTGTCATGGACTTCTCAGCCACCGTAATCATGTAAGCTAGTTCCCAATGACTCTAATAAATACCCTCATATATCATATATATATACACACACACACACTTATATGATATACCATGATAGTTGTATCACGTTAGAGGAAATATCACCTTGTCATATATATGTGTGTGTATATATATACATATGTCATATATACATATATGTCATATATGTATACATATGTCATATATGTATATATATGTGTGTGTATATATGATATACCAGTATATTCTATTAGTTCTGTCTCTCTGAAGAACCTTGACTAATGCAGATTTGTTATTGGGGAAACTGAATATCATTCCTTCTTATTGTATTCTTTACAACGCACTGAAAGAGATCTGTGAAATTGTTCCCTCATAAATAGGCTGTGATAAGTTAAGTGTGGAAAGCTAATCAATAGTGAAAGATAAAAGTTTAAAAGCGAATTATTATTGGTGCTGAGAAAGCAGAAAAATCATTTAATTGCAAGGGTTGAGCAATTATCAGACTTTCAAATGGACAATATATAACTTCAAAATTTGTAGAATGCAACCACTCTCCAAACACAAGTGCAGTGAGTATTTTAAAGATCATAGAATAATTGAAAATGCAGGCGAAAAACACGAGAAATCTCCCCTGCCAAGTTACTCAATCATGTGCAACTTCTGCCCCTTCACACACAGCACCAATTTGCTATACTATGTATTTCATCTTCACATTATTTCCAATACTGGAAGTAAAAGTTGTGCAAAGACTTTTACAGTGTTCTAGTTTGTTTTATGCATTTTTGTTTTTTGCAAATTTGGCTCCACAAAAGTGCATTATCACGATGTTAACTGTGTGTAAGAATTGTGCATATACATAAAAATGTCGAGACTTTCTCAGTAAATAAAAAGACATGCTTTTTGCACATCTGCATTTGTGAATGATAAATTTCTCAAGATCTCAGCTTTGCAGTGATAGCATATGCGTTGGTGACCCATTGAAGTTTTAGATTGTCAAAAAACATAGGCTGTCTGTCATGGTATTTCAGATGATTGCAGTTATAAAGCTGAGTACACACAGTTACTGACTATAGTGCTATGCATTGATACATTTCACTTTTGGACGCATTTCTTTAGGAATATGATTTGTCTGCTCATGACTTATAGTCATGTGACTGTCATTGGTATACCTGTGTTTATACTTGCAAAGATATATATGTTATTTTTGTATTATTAATATAGTATATAAAGTGGTCTATGAAATATTATGTCTTTTTTTTTTTTTTTTTGAGATAGAGTTTCACTCTTGTTGCCCAGGCTGGAGTGCAGTGACACAATCTTGGTTCACTGTAACCTCCACCTCCTGGGTTCAAGCAATTCTCATGTTTCATCAGCCTCCCAAGTAGCTGGGATTACAGGTGTATGCCACTACGCCTGGCTAATTTTTTTGTATTTTTAGTAGAGACAGGGTTTCACCATGTTGGTTAGGCTGGTCCTGAATTTCTGACCTCAAGTGATCCATCCCCCTTGGCTTCCCGAAGTGTTGGGATTACAGGTGTGAGCCACTGTGCCCAGCCCTGTAATGTTTTTATGTTTCTCAAATAAATCTCCTTTTAAAAATATAAGTAAATATTTATTTTTTATTTATTTTTTAATTTAAAATTTTTTTTAATTTTAAGATGGAGTCTCACTCTGTCACCAGGCTGGAGTGCAGTGGCATGAACTCAGTTCACTGCAACCTCCGCCTCCCGGGTTCAAGTGATTCTCCTGCCTCAGCCTCCTGAGTAGCTGGGACTACAGGTGCGTGCCACCACGCCTGGCTAATTTTTTGTATCTTTAGTAGAGATGGGGTTTTACCATATTAACCAGGATGGTCTCGATCTCCTGACCTTGTGATCTGCCCACCTCGGCCTCCTAAAGTGCTGGGATTACAGGCATGAGTCACCCGGCACATAAGTAAATATTTAAAAAGGAATTTAAAAAAACTACTTTTTCCAGAATTAGGTTTTCTGGATTTTCATCTTTTGGTATTTCAACATTTGGGATTATGGTGTTTGGGATTGTGTCTCTCAGGATTATGGCCCCAACCCAGAGAAATGTTCATCAAAAAAATATAGATGAATAAATCAGTTTGTGGTATTTCATTCAGTGACATCTGTATTAGTCCCTTCTTACACTGCTATAAAGAAATACTTGGCTGGGTGCAGTGGTTCACACCTGTAATCCTAGCACTTTGGGAGGCCAAGGCAGGTGGATCTCTTGAGCCCAGGAGTTCAAGACCAGCCTGGGCAACATGTCAAAAACCTGTCTCTACTAAAATACAAAAATTAGCCAGACATGGTGGTGAGTGCCTGTAGCCCCAGCTACTCAGGAGGCTGAGGTGGGAGATCACCTGAGCCTGTGGAGGCTGAGGCTGCAGTGAGCTGTGATTGTGCCACTGAACTACAGCCTGGGTGACAGAGTGAGACCTTGTCTCAAACAAACAAACAAACAAACAAGAAAACAAACCCCCCCACGCCGAGACTGAGTAACTTATAAAGAGAAGAGGTTTAATTGGCCCAGAGTTCTGCAGGCTGCACAGGAAGCATAGCAGCTTCTGCTT
Organism: Theropithecus gelada; assembly: GCF_003255815.1. Lineage (NCBI taxonomy): Eukaryota > Metazoa > Chordata > Mammalia > Primates > Cercopithecidae > Theropithecus > Theropithecus gelada. The sequence continues at coordinate 70,341,571 of NC_037677.1, read as the reverse complement.
TTGGGGAAGCCTCAGGAAACTTACAATTATGGCAGAAGGCAAAGGGGAAGCAGGCACATCTTACATGGCTGGAGCAGGAGGAAGAGAGAGAGAGGGAGAAGGTACTACATGCTTTTAAATAAGCAGATCTCATCCAAACTCACTATTGCCATGACAGCACTAAGGGGGATGGTGTTAAACCATGAGAAACTATCCCCATGATCCAATGACGTCCCATCAGGCCCCACCTCCAACATTGGGGATTACAATTTGACATAAGATTTGGGTGGGAACAGATCCAAACCATATCAACACCCTACACAGCAATGAAAAGGAATGATCTACATCTATCTGCAACCATATGGATGAATCTTCTAAATATATGTTAAATGAAAGAGGAGTGTACTGATACCAGTGGGTGGTGAGAACTGTCCACCCCAGGTGTAGGCAATGAGTGTGCATTGGCTGTAGACAATTTAAAAATAATTGTAAAACTGACTAAAACTAGTTTCTCTTCTTTTTTTTTTTTCTTTTTCTTTTCTTTTATCTTTTTTGAGACAAGGTCTTGCTCTGTCACCCAGGCTGCAGTGCAGTGGCATGATCTTGGCTCACTGCAACCTCTGCCTCCCAGGCTCAAGTGATCCTCCCACCTGCAGCCTTCTGAGTAGCTGGGACTATAGGCACAAGCCACCACATCTGGCTAATTTTTGTATTGTTAGTAGAGACAGGGTTTCACCATGTTGCCCAGCCTGGTCTCAAACTCCTGAACTAAAGCAATGCAATCTGCCTGTGTTGGCCTCCTAAAGTGCTGGGATTACAGGTGTGAGCCACTGTGCCCAGTCATTTTTCTTCTTTTTGAGTTCCATGTGCTGTTGATTCAATGAGTGATAAAATATTTCTTCCTGCTGGGGCAGAGCACCCTTTCCCATTCCTGACCCGTACCCCATCATTGGAGTGAAAGAAGCTTGCCATAATAGTGTACATACTATGGCCAGGTGTGGTGGCTCACACCTGTAATCCCAGCACTTTGGGAGGCTAAAATGGGTAGATCATGAGGTCAAGAGATCGAGACCATCCTGGCCAACATGGTGAAACCCCGTCTCTACTAAAAATACAAAAATTAGCTGGGTGTGGTGGTACATGCCTGTAGTCTCAGCTACTCAGGAGGCTGTGGCAGGAGAATTGCCTGAACCCAGGAGGCGGAGGTTGCAGTGAGCCGAAAAAGCGCCACTGCACTCCAGCCTGGTGACAGAGTGAGACTCCATCTCCAAAAAAAAAAAAAAAAAAAAAAAAATTGTTTACATACTACATGTTTTCATTTTAAAGTACAAAACCAGCCAAAACTAATCTATGCTGTTAGCATTCAGGATAGCTTTTTAAGGCTTTGAGATGTTAACTGGAATGAAGCATGAAGGGATTCTAGAAGCTGGAAATGCCCTGGATATTGGTTATAAGGGTGTGTTAAATGTGTTAAAATTCACTGAATTGTACCCTTATTATCTGTGCACTTCTTGTATGTTATATTCCAACATAAAGTTTTTTTTTTTTTTTTTTTGAGGATTCTGGCTCTGTTGCCCAGGCTGGAGTGCAATGGCACAATCTCGGCTACTGCAACCTCCGCCTCCCGGGTTCAAGAGATTCTCCTGCCTCAGCCTCCTGAGTAGAGTAGCTGGGATTACAGGCATATGCCACCATGCCCGGCTAATTTTTGTATTTTTAGTAGAGATGGGATTTCACCATGTTGGGCAGGCTGGTCTTGAACTCCTGACCTCAAGTGGTCTGCCCACCCTGGCCTCCCAAAGTGTTGGGATTACAGGCATGAGCCACTGCTCCTGGCACCAACATAAAGTTTTTAAGAAAGTTATTACACATTAAAAAATGCAGATATAGTTAAGAATTACAGTTTTGCCCAGGAATGTATTTCTGGCTTGATTTTAGGAAGAAAAAAAAAAAAATTCTGTCTGCCTCAATGGAAATTTCCATCGTAATTGCTTATAACCAATAGTTTGAGAATCAGTCCCTAAAAATTCAACACAGGCAGTTATTGAGTACCTGCCACGTGGGAGAAATACTGAGCATCATGGTTTGATGGTAAGAAAGAAGAGCCGTCTCTTAAAGCTGACTTAAAGCAGTCAAACTGCTTGGCACTTAATTATGTGAAACAAGGCATTTACCTTTAAACACAGATAGCAGATGACCTGCAGTATTTCTCTTCTGCTATTTCTGTGGAGTGTGAATTCCTTTTGAGGTCAGTAACTTTGCAGGAGAGGGACAGAACTTGACTCGGGAAGAATGAAGGTGGGTGGGTGGAGCAGATGAAAACCAAAGAAAGAAGCTGAGAAAAAGGCCAGAGAGAGGAAAAAGGTCACTGCTCCTTCTATCCCCATCAACCAGAGTGGATAAAGGAATAAAATAGAACCAAACCATCATTCACCATCACTGAATAAGAGAAAGGACATCTCTTCACTTCAACAAAAAGTAGGAAGGATGTTAACTGAGGATAAAGGACACTTCTTTAAACTGAGTAAGTTTAACTTTATGAAAAAGCCACTTTTTAAATACTTTTTTTGGGGATTTTTCTGTGAATTGGTAAAAACAAAATTCATCACTGTCTGATGTTGAGAGGGACTACTGTTCTAGTCCAGAGGTTGGCTTTTTCCATAAAGGGTAAGAAAATAAATGTCTTAAGCTTTGGGGGCCATGTTTTCTGTTGCAACTACTCAATTCTGCCATTGTAGCATGAAAGCAGCTATGGAAAAAATGCAAATGAATGAGAATGGCTGTGTTCCACTAAAACCTTATTTGAGGACACTAAAATTGCAATGATTGAGCAAAATTGAACAAAATTGAGACCCAAAAATTTATAAAAAATATCGATGAAAGGAAAAGTTGGTTATTTGAAAGGATAAACAAGATTGATAGACCACTACCTAGATTAACAAAGAAAAAAGGAAAGATGTTCCAAATAAGAACAATTAGAAATGACAAAGGTGACATTACCCCTAGATTATCAAGACCATTATGAACATTTATGCACACAAACTAAAAAATCTAGAGGAAATAGATAAAGTCCTGGAAACACAAAACTTCCCCAGATTGAATCAGAATTAATTAAACCCTGAACACACCAATAATGAACTCTGAAATTGAATCAGTAATAAAAAACCTACCAACCAAAAAAAGCCTTGAACCAGATGGACTCACAGCCAAATTTTGTGAGACGTACAAAAAAGAACTGGTAGCAATCCAACTATTCCAAAATATCAAGGAGGAGAGACTCCTCCCTAACACATTCTACATAAACAGCATCATCTTGATACAAAAATTTCACAAAGACATAATGAAAAAAGAAAACTATAGGCAAATATTTCTGATGAACACAGACACAAAAATCCTCAACAAAATACTAGCAAAGAGAATTCAACAGCACATCAAAAAGTTAGTTCACCATGATCAAGTAGGCTTCATTCCTGGGATGCAAGGTTGACTGAACATACACAAATCAATAAATGTGATTCACCACATAAACAGAATTAAAAACAAAAACCATATGATCAGATGCAGAAAAAGCATTTGATAAAATCCAACATCCCTTCATGATAAAAATCCTCAACAAATAAGGCATTACAGGAAATTACCTCGAAATAATAAGAGCTATCCATGACTACCCAGAGCCAACATCATATTCAACAGGAAAAAGTTGGAAGCATTTCTCCAAGAACTGAAACAAACAAGGATATCTGCTCTCACCACTTCTATGTAACGTAATACTGGAAGTCCTAGCTAGAGCAATCAGGCAAGAGAAAGAAATAAAAGTCATCCAGATAGGAAATGAGGAAGTCAAATTATCTCTCTTCACTGATGAAATGATTCTACACCTAGAAAATCCTGAGGACTCTGTGAAAAGTCTCCTAGAACTGATAAATGACATCGGTAAAGTTTCAGGATACAAAAATCCATGTATGAAAACCAGTAGCATTTCTATACATCGATAACTTTCCAGGTAGGTTTTTTATTACTGATTCAATTTCAGAGTTCATTATTGGTGTGTTCAGGGTTTAATTAATTCTGATTCAATCTGGGGAAGTTTTGTGTTTCCAGGACTTTATCTATTTCCTCTAGATTTTTTAGTTTGTGTGCATAAATGTTCATAATGGTCTTGATAATCTAGGGGTAATGTCACCTTTGTCATTTCTAATTGTTCTTATTTGGAACATGGCAAAACCCCATCTCTACTAAAAAATACAAAAATCAGCCAGGCGTGGTGGTGTGCGTCTGTAATTCCAGATACTTGGGAGACTGAGGCAGGGGAATGCCTTGAACCTGGGAGGCAGAGGTTGCAGTAGGCCAAGATCACATCACTGCACTCCAGCCTGGGCAACAGAGCAAAACTCTGTCTCAAAAAAAAAAAAAGAAAGAAAGAAAGAAAGAAAAATGACTGGTAGTTTGATATGAAGAGTATTTAATCTATAGATTGCTTTGGGTAGTATGGCCATGTTAACAATATTGATTTTTCCAACCCATGAGTGTGGAATGGTTTTTCATTTGTTCGTGTCGTCTATGATTTCTTTCAGCAGTGTTTTGTAGTTCTCCTTACAGAAATATTTCATCTCCCTGGTTAGATATACTCCTAGGTATTTTTGTGTGTAACTATTGTAAATGAGATTGTATTCTTAATTTGACTCTCAGCAATCCTAAACAAAAAGGATAAAGTTGGTGGCATCACCTTACCCAACTTCAAAGTATACTACAAGGCTTTAGTAACCAAAACAGCATAGTAAAAGCAGTCATAGACGAATGGAACAGAATAGAGAACTCAGAAATAAAGTTACACACCTATAACCATCTGATGTTCAACAAAGTTGACAAAAATAAGCAATGGAGAAAGGACTCCTTACTCAATAAATGGTGCTGGGATAACTGGCTATGCATATGCCAAAGAATGAACCTGGACCCCTTGCTATCACCATATATAAAAATTAACTCGAGATGGATCAAATATTTAAATGTAAGACCTCAAACTATAAATATCCTAGAATAAAACCTAGGAAATACCCTTTTCGACATCAGCTTTGGCAAATAATTTATGACTAAATCCTCAAAAGCAATTGCAACAAAAACAGAAATTGACAGGACCCAATTAAACTAAGGAGTTTCTCCATAGCAAAATAAACTACCAACAAATTAAACAGACAACCTATAGAATAGGAGAAAACATTCACAAACTATGCATCCTGCAGAGGTCTAATATCCGAAATCTATATGGAAATTAAACAAATCAATGAGAAAAAACCGAAATAACCCGATTAAAAAATGAGCAAAGGACATGAACAGACACTTCTCAAAAGAAGACATACAAGCAGTCAAAAACATATGAAAAAATTCTCATCATCACTAATTATCAGAGCAATGCAAACCAGACCCATGAGATACCACCTCACACTTGTCAGGATGGCTATTATTAAAAAGTCAAAAAATGACAGGCACGGTGGCTCACGCCTGTAATCCCAGCACCTTGAGAGGCCTAGGCGGGTGGATCACGAGGTCAGGAGTTCAAGACCAGCCTGGCCAAGATTTAGTAGCGACCCCATCTCTACCAAAAGTACGAAAATTAGCCAGGCGTGGTGGTAGGCACTGGTAATCCCAGCTACTTGGGAGGCTGAGGCAGAGAACTGTTTGAACTCGGGAGGCAGAGGTTTGTAGTGAGCTGAGATTGGGCTACTGTGCTCCAGCCTGGGCAACAGAGAGAGATTCCGTTTCAAAAACAAAGTCAAAAAAATAAGAGATGTTGGCAAGGCTACAGAGAAAAGGAAATGCTTATTTAATTAGAATGTAAATTAGTTAAGCCACTGTGGAAAGCACTTTGAAGATTTCTCAAAGAACTAAAAACAGGCTGAGCATAGTGGCTTATGCCTGTAATTCCAGCATCTCGAGAGGCTGAGGCAGGAGGCTTGCTTGAGCCCAGGAGCTCAAGATTAGCCTGGGGAAGATGGTGGGACCCTATCTCTACAAAAAATTTAAAAATTAGCTGGGTGCTGGTAGTGTGTGTCTGTTGTTCGACTACTTGGGAGGCTGAGTTAGGAGGATCCCTTGAACTCAGGAATTCAAGGTGGCAGTGAGCTATAACTGCATCACTGCACTGCAGCCTGGGTGACAGAGTGAGACCCTGTCTCTAAAAAGAGAAAGAAGACAAGAATTAAAAACAGAACTACCATTTGACCCATTTGATCTCAGTACTGGGTATATACCCAAAAGAAAATAAACTGTCCTACCAAAAAGAAACATACGTTCATTGCAGCACTATTCACAATAACAAAGACAGGGAATCAACCTAGGTGCCCGTCGACAATGGATTGAGTAAGGAAAATGTGGTACATATACACCACAGAATACTATGTAGTCATAAAAAGAATGAAATCAATCATGTCCTTTGCAGCAACATGGAAGCAGCTGGAGGCCATTATCTTAAGTGAATGAATGCAGAAACAGAAAGCCAAATATTGCACATTCTTACTTATAGGTGGGAGTTAAACGTTGGGTGCTCATGGACATGAAGATGGAAACAATGGGGACTGGGGACTACAAGATGGGTGACGGAAGGAGCGGGGCAAGGATTGAAAAACTACCTATTGGGTACCATGCTCACTACCTGGGTGACAGGTTCAATTGTACCCCAAACCTCAGCATCAGGCAATGTACTCTGATAACAAACCTGCACGTGTACCCTTTGAATCTAAAATAAAAGTGGAAAAAGAAAAGATTAAATGAATTCATATGATTTATTGGGTAGAAAAATATTATTCTTGTTTTGATTCCCCCCCACCCCAAACATTTAAAAAGGTAAAAATCATTCTTAACAGATTGCGAAAGCAAGCTGTACAGAAACAGGTGGGCAGGGTTTATTCCACAGGTCACAGTTTGAGTTCCACGGCTTTCTTTGTTCTGTCTCAAGCAGTTTTCATTGCATGTCCTGGCCTCCTGGCCCCTTTGCATGCTTCTGACTCTTTCTCTTCTTTATTTTATTTATTTATTTATTTTGAGACAGAGTCTTGTTCTGTTTCCCAGGCTGGAGTGCAGTGGCGCAATCTCTGCTCACTGCAACCTCCACCTCTCTGGTTCAAGCGGTTCTCCTGCCTTAGCCTCCCTGGTAGTTGGGTTACAGGCACCCTCCACCATGCCTGGCTAATTTTTGTATTTTTAGTAGAGATGAAGTTTTGCCATGTTGGCCAGGCCGGTCCTGAACTCCTGACCTCAAGTGATCCTCCCCCACAAAGTGTTGGGATTACAGGCATGAGCCATTGCGGCTGGCCTCCTCTTTTTAAAAGATCTTCTACTCTCATCTCCTCACTGAGTTTTGCTCAAACACTCTAGGTAGATCTCCTTCCCATGATGACTTATGGTAGTTCTGCCCTTTGTTAGCTGAGAGACCTTGGGCAATTGCTTCTCACTTGGAAGATGGGGATAATACTAGTACTGACCTCAAGGTATGGTGTGTATATGTGCACTACATGAGATAGTGCATGTAAAGCACTTAGCACAGTGCCAGACTGACTTTAACTGCTCACTGATGTTATTTAAGATAGTGAATATTATTTAACTGCTTTGTAATAGTTTTGCTTGTTCATTTAAACCTTCCTCTGATATTTTTCTTATGTTCTCACAACACCAATAGCCTAGGGCTCTACCTAAAGCAGGTGCTATAAATATTGACATCAAAAATTAGTTACATTTAAGAAAATCAGCTGGGCCGGGCGCGGTGGCTCAAGCCTGTAATCCCAGCACTTTGGGAGGCCAAGACGGGCGGATCACGAGGTCAGGAGATCGAGACCATCCTGGCTAACACGGTGAAACCCCGTCTCTACTAAAAAATACAAAAAACTAGCCGGGCGCAGTGGCGGGCGCCTGTAGTCCCAGCTACTCGGGAGGCTGAGGCAGGAGAATGGCGTGAACCCGGGAGGCGGAGCTTGCAGTGAGCTGAGATCCGGCCACTGCACTCCAGCCTGGGCGGCAGAGCGAGACTCCGTCTCAAAAAAAAAAAAAAAAAAAAAAAAAAAGAAAATCATCTTGGATGCGGTAGCTGATGCCTGTAATCCCAGAACTTTGGGAGGCCAAGGAGGGAGGATTGCCTGATCCCAGGAGTTCAGGACCAGTCTGGGCAATATCTCAGAAAAAAGAAAGAAAAATTAAAAATGTCTACAAACAGTTATGTGGGAGGCAGGAATTGTAGCAGCAGCCAGGCTGTACCAAGTGCCGAAACTGATAGGGCAGGGTTGTAAGGCAGTTTCAGGCTCTCAATTTAGTGCTTCTTCACGGCCGTATTCTTTTAAGTATTTGTCCAAGATCTCTTCAGTAGGGGAAAGATTAAACACTCTTTGTGGGAGAGGCAGAGCCACCCACTCAGACTCTTCTCTGTTATCAAGAGTATTTCCACTCTTGCCTCAAACTTGTTCAACTCTCCCAACAAATCGAATTTAGACGTGAACTAGACTTACTCTACTTAATAGGCAGTTTAATGACCACCTGCTTCTACCTTTACACACCCACATGGGATCTTACTAAACATAACTGTATTAGTCCATTTTCACACTGCTATAAAGATATACCCAAGAGTAGGTCATTTATAAAGGAAATAGGTTTAATTGACTCATAATTCTGCCTAGATGGGAAAGCCTCAGGAAACTTAAAATTATGGCAGAAGGGGAAGCAGGCACATCTTACACGATGGCAGGTGAGAGACAGGTGCAAAGGAGGAACTTCCAAATGCTTATAAAACCATCAGCTCTTGTGAGAACTCCTATCATGAGAACAGCATGGGGAAAACTGCCCCCATGATCGAATTACCTGCCTCCCTTGACACGTGGGGATTACAATTCGAGATGAGATTTGGGTGAGGACACACAGCCAAACCATATCAATCTCCAAGTGACTTACTAATGTATTCCTTCCAACCACAAGACATACTCTTCATGCAAGGAATTTCAGTAAACACAGCCCTATTCTCTTACCTGGTTACATTTCCTGTGATATCTTAGTGCTCACCTCCCTCGTAACCCCACTCAGTTTGTAGAAATCAAGTTGCTAGTAGGTTTTGACAAAAGGAGAATAAAAGCCTTATCCCCTTGGAGAGGGCAATGCAGAGAGTCTGTCTCAGATTTGGTCCTGTGGTCCAGCCTATGGAGAGAGGGATGGCAAGCAGAGATGAAGGTATTTCAGAAGGCGCTCTGTGAGATACGTGATAAACTGTCCTTTGGATGTTAATGAGGGACACCTTGTGGGGTGAGAGAGGCCTTTCCCCAGCTATGTCATTCTCCCTGTGGCTTCGGTGTTTGGCAACTTGGAGGGTGAGCAACAAATGTGCCACTTTGAGGGAAAGGGACTGACAATGGGCTTCAGAGGTGTGGCAAGGTGTCTTTGTGCAATTTTGCAGGTGAAGAAGACTCGGCCAATAAACCTCACCCAGGAGTTTGTCCAGTGGGAATGCAACAAGGTAGCACAGCCCCGAAACTATTGAGGTGGAGAGTGTGTGGATATTAGGAACATGGGGCTTTGGTGTCTGGTGCTCTCTGGCTTACTAAAACCCTTGGACTATTTCTTCATCTATATTATAGAGACAATGGGCCGGGCGTGGTGGCTCACACCTGTAATCCCAGAACTTTGGGAGGCCAGGCGGGTGGATCACCTGAGGTCACGATTTTGCAACCAGCATGGCCGCCATGGTGAAACTCCATCTCTACTGAAAATACAAAAAATTAGCTGGGTGTGGTGGCAGGCACCTGTAATCCCAGCTACTCCGGACGCTGAGGCAGGAGAGTTGCTTGAACCAGGGAGGCAGAGGTTGCAGTGAGCTGAGATCGTGCCATTGCACTCCAGCCTGGGCAACAAGAGTGAAACCCCATCTCAAAAAAAAAAAAAAAAAAAAAAGAAAATAGATATAATGATAGTACCTACTACGTAGGACAGTTGAAAAGATTAAGTAAGATAATACATGTAAAGCATGTGGCAAGTGATATTAAAATATCAGAAAGTGACATGGGTCAGTAACATATGACATATTCCTGGTAATGTGACCCCACGGGAATCTATAATGAGTGGCCTGGCATTTAGACACACGAGTCACATATGTTTCCATGTGCCTTGAGTTGCCATGAAATTAAGTGATTTTTTTTTTTGTCCCTTAAAAACCACATCCTTTTAATAGAAAACTACAGCAAATACCATGCAATATGTGAAAAGGACCACTTATTTATTATCACTACATGTCAGAAACCATCTGGACCATTTTCTTGCAGCAGATGTTTGCCAAATTAACTTTGGAAACAGAATTCATGTAGGGTATTTCTGTTAGCACAATGAATGTAAGTAGGACAAATGCAGATACATTTTTCAAAACAATATTAAGCCTTATTACAGTCAGGTAAAAAAACCATGGTGACTGCACCCATTCTTATAATTTGTTCAGAGACCTCAGGAATTGTCAATAAACTCTCTCTTAATTTAAAGCAGATTAATTTAGAAATGATCTGAAATGCAAAATATTTTAAAACCTTGACCATGAAAGCTTAAAAACATTTAATTCACATTGTTCATGGTAATGAGGCAGGAGAATGGGGAATTAGGGTAGCCACGGGCTGGGGCATAAACAAGAGAACAGCAGGTGCAGCCAGTTCTAGGCAAGACTGGGCAGCACACAGGCCTCATCTTCACTCCAGTGATAAGACAGAAGTCTCCACTTCAGCCTCTGATTGGTTTCAGGCCAGTCCTTTATAGGATATCACCAACTGGAGGCCCCTAAAGGGCACTTAGGGGTGTTACCAAATTCTTTTGGCTTTATACAAATCCTGAGGAGCATTGCAACAGAAGTGGCTCTCCAGCCACTTGCTTGAGCTCGCTCCCATTTGGTAATTGTACTTCTGCCTCTTCATAAATTTGTGCCTTCGTTACTCTATTCTTTAGTTGCTTTGTTTGCCTTTTGTTGCTTTGTTCCCTTGTTGCTTCATTCTCTTGTTGCTTTGTTTGTGCGTTTTGTTCCACTCTTTGCTCAACACACCAAGAACCTGGACAACTCAGTTAAGACCGTCCATCAGGTAAAAGTGATGGTAATTGTTAAGACATATCTTCTATTTATTTATTTATTTGTTTATTTATTTTTGAGACAGGGTCTCACTCTGTTGCCCGGGCTTTTGTAGTGGCACAATCACAGCTCACTACAGCCTCGATCTCCCTGGCTCAATCAATCCTTCTGCCTCAGCCTCCCAAGTAGCTGGGAATACAGGTGTGTACCCCCATGCCTGGCTAATTTTTAAATTTTTTATAGAGATGGGGTCTCACTATATTGCCTAGGCTGGCCTCCAACTCCTGTGCTAAGTGATCCTCCTGCCTAGGCCTTCCAAAGTGCTGGGATTACGGACCTGAGCCACTGCGTCCAGCCTATTGATTGTTAAAGAGTATTTTATTCTCTTTTATTCACAGATGTACTGTGTTAGGGACTGGGAAATAAAAGGTCTATGGAGAATTAGCTTCTGCCCTCAGGGATCTTTCAGTATCATAGATAAACAGGTAAACGAATATAGATAGTGTTATCCAGGGCTAAGATTCAGGTATGCCTCAGATCCTAGGGAAGCCCCCCCAAAAACAATCATAACAATCAGACCAATGGGTATAAACATATGATTTGATAGAATAAGGAAGACCAGTTTTTGATAGATCAGTAGGTGACTATAGTTTACAACAACCTATTGTACATTCCAAATAGCTAGGAGAGGCCAGGCATGGTGGTTTATACCTGTAATCCCAGCACTTTGGGAGGCCGAGGTGGGAGGATCACTTGAGGTCAGGAGTTTGAGATGAGCCTGACCAACATGGTGAAACTCTGCTTCTAATAAAATACAAAAATTAGCCAGGCGTGGTGCTGCGTGCCTGTAATCCCAGCTACTCAGAAGGCTGAGGCAGGAGAATTGCTTGAACCTGGAGGTGGAGGTTGCAGTCAGCCAAGATGGAGCCACTGTACTCCAGCCTGGGTGACAGAGACTCCATCTCAAAAAACAAAACAAAAAACACCCCCAGCCACCGCAAAACAAACAAACAAACAAAAAAATAGCTAGGAGAGAATAATTCAAGTCTCTAGCTTAAAGACAAATATTTAAGGTGATTAATATTCCAACTACACTGATGAGCTCTTCACCGTACATCTGTTATGCATCAGTAAAAAATTGTTTAAAAAACTGAAATTCCCCAGGCCTCCCTCAAAAAACCAGACCAAGGGCCAGGGAATACTTCTTGAAGGATGTGAAATTTGAGAGATAGGGAAAGTTTGCAGAGCAAAAGCAAGCAGGAAGTGGGGGTAGGGGAGTAAGATCAGCAGCAACTTGTCAATGTTTGTAATCACCACAGTACAATATGATAATCATGACTGTAATATCTAATAATTAAACATTTTCAATCGCTAATGTTTTCAACAGGCTTATTTTAAAATCCAATATTTGCCTTCTGTAGAGTCAGAATTCTGGAACATAAAAGGATATTTAGTATCTTTTTAGTTTATTTCCAATATGAAAAACCTTTTAAAAATACCAAGGTAATACATATTTAATGTAGAACATTTAGATAAGCAAAAGAAGGAAAAAAATCACCTTTAATCCTATTCTAAACTGTCATGAATATTTTGTAACTAAATTCTTGCAAATGCTCATGATTATTTCTTTGAAGTAGATTAGAATAAACTCCAAGATGAGAATGCAAATTTAAAGAAAATGATTATTTTAAGGGCTTTGACTAATGTTAACAAAGATGGAAAGATTGTGTTTATATTTGAAAGCCTAAGCTCTGGAGTAGATTGCCGAGTTTTTGCTACTGTCCACCATTACTAATTCTCGCCAGTTGGCAGATCCTGTATCTTTCTAAGCTTTTGCTTTTTATTGGCAATGGAGAATCTCAGCTTTGGGTCATCATCTATCATGCCTGTACCATGGAGTGGCCGTTAGGATTACAATGGATAATCTCTGCAAAGAATTTATTACAGTGCTAACACACATTAAGCATTCAGTAAAGTTCAACTATTATTACTATTACTGTTGTCATTATCACATTCTTCTTAGCAGTACAGAAAAGTGCCCATTTTCCTCTGCCTTTGATAATAGTGACAAAAAAAGCATTTCTAGCCTGATAGATGAAAATGGTGCTCGCTTTAATTTGCAATTCTTTATTAACTCACAACCCCCTTTAAAAAAAAAAAGATGAAGGGCTCAAGGACACCCAACAAATTATTAGAAGAATTAAAACTAGCACCCCAATTGCCTGATTTTCAGACCATTGCTCTTGCTAGTTCATTGCTCAGCCTTGAAAGGCAATATAGCTGATTTGTCTAACGTGGCCCCTGAAGTCAGCCAGCCTGGGTTCAAATCTCAGCCCTTACTACTTTCTAGCTCTGTGATCTTGGACTTTTCCTTCCTGCAAAGAGAGAGTTAACAACTTCTCTGGGCCCTAGTTTCTTGCTTTATAAAACAGATGCTGAAATTAAAGGTCATTCTAAGGATTAAATTAGTTAATTCATATTAAGTGCTTAGAACAGGGACTAGCAAGTATGAAGTGCTCATGGGGCTCTCCTGGATCACACTGACTTTCTTATAAGTCATTTGTCTGCTCATATAGCTCAGCTGCCTTTACCACCGGAGTTGGGAGAGTAGTTTGGGAACTGGTGTGGACTTCTCCCAGAGTTAGGCAGCTGTAATGAAATAGAATGCATAACTGATCACAAGGTCTTTGCTTGGAAGGCAGGTTGAGAGTGACATGATTAATTTCTTGCACAGAAGCTTCCGTATTTATGAACATTCAGAGACAGGAACAACAAACAACACCGGAGCGAAAGCATGCTCACTCCACCCATTCCCAGCAATCTGCTGTTCCTTAGGTTTACCCACAGATTGACTTAAAAGTCTTTCAGGGACCAGGCGTGGTGGCTCACACCTGTAATCCCAGTACTTTGGGAGGCTGAGCCTGGCCAACATGCAAAACCCCGTCTCTACTAAAAATAAAAAAAATGAGCTGGGCGTGGTGGCACGCGCCTATAATCCCAGCTACTTGGGACGCTGAGGCAGGTGAATTGCTTGAACCCCGGAAATGGAGGTTGCAGTGAGCCGACCGTGCCACTGCACTCCAGCCTGGGTGACAGAGTGAGATTCCATTTCAAAAAAAAAAAAAAAAAAAAAGTATTTCCGAACCTCACCTGTCTACAAATAGAAAAACTTGTTAAATCCCAGAGTGGAAACAGTTACAGAATCTAGCTGGGATTTTTCTTTTTTTCTTTTTTTGTTTTTGAGACAGAGTCTCCCTCTGTCGCCCAGGCTGGAGTGCAGTGGTGCGATCTCGGCTCACTGCAAGCTCTGCCTCCCGGGTTCACGCCATTCTCCTCCCTAAGCCTCCGGAGTAGCTGGGACTACAGGCGCCCGCCACTATGCCCGGCTAATTTTTTATATTTTTAGTAGAGACGGGGTTTCACCATGTTAGCCAGGATGGTCTCGATCTCCTGATCTTGTGATCCGCCCGCCTCGGCCTCCCAAAGTGTTGGGATTACAGGCGTGAGCCACCGCGCCCGGTCCCTAGCTGGGGTTTTTCTTTGTCCTAACCATAGTCTTTTAAAAACTGTCTGTTTGCAGAGACAAATACTGGAACCTGGTTCTTATTGTGACTGCTTGTGTTTTAAATAAAAGACATTTTAGAATCATATGGAAAAAGTTGCAAAGACAATTTTTTAAATAACCGTGGATGTCCAATTTAACTAAAAATAAAATCTCTATTTTAAAAATAAAGAAGATAACATAGCCTTCCTTAAAGAAGATAATATAGCCATTAGTCTGACAAGTATGCATTACCTCTAAATGCTGAATATTGTGCAATTTAACTTTTGCCATTTCACTCATATTCCTGATATTTCTGAGAGAATTACAGACATAATTATCAGTTAATTTTTTAAGATAAAAATATTAACTCTATTCTTTAAAAAAAGTTTTATAATCAGTTATAAGGAAACAACTGAAATTATCTAAAACACCAGTGCTTCTTATCAATATGCAGGCATTTTGCAAACAAGTATTTGTAGCAAAAATGTTCATTTAAAAAAATGTTTGAGTAGAAAGAGTCTAGGAGCGGCTGGGCGCAGTGGCTCATGCCTGTAATCCCAGCACTTTGGGAGTCTGAGGTGGGCGAATCACGACGTCAGGAGATTGAGACCATCCTGGCTAACACAGTGAAACCCCATTTCTACTAAAAATAAAAAAAATTAGCCGGGCGTGGTGGCGGGCACCTGCAGTCCCAGCAACTTGGGAGGCTGAGGCAGGAGAATGGTGTGAACTCAGGAGGTGGAGCTTGCAGTGAGCCGAGTTCGTGCCACCACACTCCAGCCCGGGCGACAGAGCCAGACTCTGTCTAAAAAAAAAAAAGAAAAAGTCTAGGGGCAAAAAATGAACTTCCATTCTCATGATATGGAAGTATTGAAAGTGAAAATCCACCAGAAAAATAGGGCGATGGCTTGGTCCACCCATGCCCATACTGACAGTAAATAAGTGAATTGAAAATGAAGATGAGAAAACTTTGTGCAGATGTAGGAGGTTAATTATCAGTGAAACACTGTAAAGCAATCTTTCAAAAATCACTGGGGCTAGACACAGTGGCTCATGCCTGTAATCCCAACACTTCAGGAGGCTGAGGCAGGAGGATCTCTTGAACCCAGGGGAGTTCAGGACGATCCTGGGCAACAAAGCAAGACCCAGTCTCTACAAAAAATTAAAAAATTAGTCAGTCATGGTGACATATACCTGTAGTTCCAGTTACTCAGGAGGCTGAGGTGGGAGGAATGCTTGAACCCAGGAGTTCAAGGTTTCAGTGAGCTATGATTGTGCCACTGCACTCCAGGCTGGGTGGCAGCGTGAGACCCTGTCTCAAAAAAAAAAAAAAAAAATCCTTGGACATTTTACTGTGCTGTGACATCACTATTAGTCACCAAGATAAAGTGTGTGCTATGGAGTGACATGATGGCGCTGTTTTATAGGCAGAATGCTTAGAAAATACTGAAACTAGAGGTCTTTAAGGGAGGGCACTGTCTAATTGATTGCTCAGATGTGTTGCCACATTTAGAAATACATTAGCCGGTACAACTCGTTTTCAGTTATTCCTGATTTTCCTTTTGTTGGGGTTGAATTCAAATCAGAAATAACTGAAAATAAGTTATTAAATTTCATATAAGAGAGCACTGGTATTTTACATAAACAATGTGACGAACTAATCCAATTACAAGGATCATCAGAGACTTTTTTTAAAGTACGAATTGTTTTCATAACAATGTGTCACATCTCTTCTTAAGCTCTTCACCTTACTTCTTATATATCTGATATTAATATTCCTACATTAAATCATTTTTGATTAACATTTGTTTTATACTTTATATCATTTTCCTACTTTTTATTTTCAACCTTCGAGATAAATATTATATAGCTGGGTTTTATTTTTTCATCTAATTCAAAGGTTTGGAAATCCTTCCTCTCCTCTCCTCTCCTCTCCTCTCCTCTTGTCTTCTCTTTTTTCTTTTCTTTCTTCTTTTTAAGGGACAGGGTCTCTGTCACCCAAGCTGGACTGCAGTGGTCTGATCATAATTCGCTGCCGCCCTGATTTCCTGGGCTCAAGTGATCCTCCCACCTCAGCCTCCTGCAGTAGCTAGAACGACAGGGGCATGCCATGCCACCACACTAGCTAATTTTTGTATTTTTTGTAGATAGAGGATAAACAGAATAAATATGTAAACAGATAAACAGAATAAATATGTAATTATGATAAAAGTACAGGGCACTCTGAGACCTAATTTATATTGGGAGCTCAGAAAGACTTCTCTGAGGAAGTGATTTTTCAGTTGAGACTTGATGGCTGAATAGGAGTTAGGTGAAGAGTGGAAGGGAAGACCACTGCAGACATGGAACAGCATAGGCTAAAATCAGTGGCAAAGAGTGTGGTGTGTTCACAGAACTAAGTGAAGGTCAGTTAGGTTGAGTGTGGTGAGTGAAGTGGAAACTGGTGTGAAATGAGCCTGGAGGAGTTGTCAGAGGCCCAAAGATACAGCGTCTTCCTATGTGGCCATCTTCCCACTTTGGCTTCCCAAAGTGCTGGGATTACAAGAGTGAGCCACTGTGCCAGGCTTGGAAACTGTTTCTTATCCACCAAAATCTATTTTTCTATTCTTCTACAGTAATAAAATTGTAACTGGGCTGTTGCTATCCAATGAGGAGTTACATTTCCCAGCCTCCTCTTGCAGCTTGAATTCTAAGTTGTTGCCAGTGAAATTTGAGTAGAGGTGATATCTGCATTTGCTGGCTTTGCTTGTATGCCTTTTGAGTCAGAACTTAGATATGCATTTTCCTATCTTCAAGTATGCAGATGAGGACAACACTGTGAAAGATGGTAGGCAAGTGAAATGGAAAGAAGTTGGATCTCTGGATGGACTGTGTAACTGAGTTGCCCATTGATTTAGAGCACTGACTTCTGCTGTATTATATTCTTTAAGCCATTAGATTATTGTTGGATCTTTTTACTTTTTATTTGAGACAAGATCTCACTTCATCACCCAGACTGGAGTGGAGTAGTGCAATCATCGCTCACTGCATCCTCCACCCTTTGGGCTCAGGTGATCCTCTCACTTCAGCCTTCCAAGTAGCTGGGACTACAGACACAAACCACCATGTCCAGCTAATTTTTTAAATTATTTTTTTTTTGTAGAGACAGGGTCTCCCTATGTCACCCAGGCTGGGTCTTTTTGTTATAGTAATCTTGTCTTGCCCCGTGGCACTTACCATATAACATGTTATACACAGGATTTCCATCTATTTTATTCTGTTTCCTATTGATTTGTATCTATTAGACTGAAAGTCCCTTGAAGAGGACATGACTTCTACTTTTGTACACCATGTTAGTGCTGAGCATATTTTCTCTTTGAACAATTATTTTCTGAGCCCCTAGTGGGTGCCAGGAACTGTACTAGGAAGTAAGTGCATAGTGGGGAACGAGCAGAAAAGTTTCCCACTCTTTAGTATTGTGGGGAGCTGGACATCAAACAAACAGAATAAATATGTAATTATTATAAAGAAAAGTACCGGGCACTCTGAGACTTAATTTATATTGGGAGCTCAGAAAGACTTCTCTGAGGAAGTGATTTTTCGGTTGAGACTTGATGGCTGAATAGGAGTTAGGTGAAGAGTGGAACGGAAGACCACTGCAGACATGGAACAGCATAGGCTAAAATCAGCGGCAAAGAGCATGGTGCGTTCACAGAACTAAGTGAAGGTCAGTTAGGTTGAGTGTGGTGAGTGAAGTGGAAACTGGTGTGAAATGAGCCTGGAGGAGTTGTCAGAGGCCCAAAGATACAGCGTCTTGAAAGATTTGATATCTCATTCTAGTCTTGGCAGCCACTAAGGGATTTTGATTTAGTTTGCACTTAAAAACATTTCTCTGGATTCCGGGCAAAGGACTGATTATAAGGGAGAGAGAATGGGAATAAACCGATAACTGGAAGCAGCCCTGGCAAGAAATGACTGGCCTGGAACAGGGTGGTAGCCATGGGGAGAGAGGGAAGAGGAGGGACTCAAGATGCAGTCTGGAGGTGGAAGTAGCAGGACTTGGAAACACCATGTCTGGAGGAGGGGTGGTGGAGGAGGGGTGGTGGAGGAGGGGTGGTGGAGGAGGGGAAGGTGGCAACAAATCCTTCTTAAACTGATTTATTCATTTCCTTCACCCACTTAAATGAAGGAGGAAAATGGTCTCATGGGTCTTTCTTTTGTGATTTTCTTTGAGCAAGCACCTACCATACAGCCACCTAAACCCACCTGAAGTATTCCATTCTGCATTCTATCTTGGGCTAGTGGAATTTTCCTTTCCAATTGGATTGTTAAATTGTGTGAGGGAGAGAACTGTGTTGCTTTCATCTCCTGTCCTACATAGCACCTAGCACAGTGCTTTGCTCAAAGCAGATGCTGAAAATCATTTCTGAAATACATTTATTTTGAGTGCTTTGTAAGAAATATATTTTTCTTCAGCTGCACAAGAAAAATTTTATTTTCCTTTAGTCTTTCAGTTTTTAGCCTACTGGTAAACTACAGTGCATTTGGCATATTGGTTATACATTCAAGTGAATTTTTCCTTTGCTCTTTGATTTTAGTGTATAGTAGAATCAAGTTGTTGGACCAGTAAAAAGCCCAGTGCCTCATCGAAATCTGGTATTCATATCTGTGAGGCGAGAACTATTGACGAGCACACTGAAACATTTTGCACATCTGTTTTTCTCTTTTGCCTCTGTGGTAAGGCATTTTCCTAGCTGTGCTTTGGATTTTTCCCATTCCAGTTTTGAAATTTCCACATGACATTTAGCCACTTGGTGAACTGCTCCCAGATCCCCTGCATACTATCAGAGTCAGCTTCAGCCATAAGATTGTTGGTATTTTTCTGGTTCTTTGAGCCTGCCTTCACTGTCCCACCTCACTGGCTTCTTTGCCTTTATTCTCTCCCAATATTTCATGGTTGTAACCTGTGAACTTTTTCTTTCAACAGTTCTCTGTCCTCGGGGAAGCACTCTGTCTTGTCTGTTTCATGGTTTTTGATTTTGACTCTGTTGCTAGCCAGCTGTGACAGTTGCCACTTGCATCACAGTGTGGGTTATTTTTCTTTAGCTGTGTCTGCTTCTCATCTTCCTCTGCCTTGACATTGTTTCAGACATAGTTTTTAATTCAACAGAGTTTTTCTCGTAATTCTTAGATGCTGATTCCAGTCTGTCTCTTTAAAAATAAAGCCAATTTTGTCCATTTCTTTCTTTTTTCTATTTGGCAATGTTGAGATTGCCACTCTTCTTGACAGCTGCTATTCAGTATGTCATTACTCAGCCTTGGAAGTAATTTTAGAATGTCTTGTACCCCTGCCTCTGGAACACTGTGTCCCAAGGGTGGTGCATCTGAAGGATGTGGAGATGACCTGAAGAAGAATCTGTGACATTTGTACAGTGCCTTACAAGTTACAGAGGACCTTTAAGTATGTGGTCTTTCTTAGTGCTTACAATAAGCCTATGAGGGTGGCAGGGCATTATATGCCTGTTTTAAAGTCAAGGAACTTGAGATCATAAAGTTAAGTATTTTCCCAATGTTGCCCAGATAGAAGGTGATGGAGAAAGGGTTTGAACTCATGTCCCACCAGTGCTCTTCATGCTACAGAATTCTGTCTTTTTAATATCATTTCAATTTCAGGCTGGGAAGGACACTGTAGGTTGCAGGAGCAATTAAATCCAGGAACTCAAACAATGCTGTCAGGGCCTAGTCTTCCTTCTCTTTTGGCTCTGCCTTCCTCTGAGTTGATTTTCCCTTTATCCAGGCTCTTCCCTTGAAGGGCAGTATGGCTTCTAACAGCTCTAGGCCAATAACCTTCAATTCAGAGGAAAGGAGAACATGCCCCTTCTGGCAGAAGGACAGAACTTGCTTCTCATTGTCTCCAATTGGGTTATATGTTTGCCTCTGAACCAATCACCGTGGTCAGAGGCTTGGGATGCTCTGATTGGGAGGGTCTGAGGCATATGCCCTCTAGGGAGCCACAGGTGTAATCAACCAGGCTTAAATTCCATGGCAGGAGAATCGGGGAAAAGTGGTTTCTCAGAAGAAAATTGTGGACAAAAGTAATGCCTGTTGGGCAGACAAAGACCTGAGATGCCCTCGGTGCTGGATATTTCTCATTTGCCCCTCAGTTCTACTCACCACCCGTCTCTGTGCCTCTGGGGTCTAACTCATGTGTATTACATCGATAAGCTTTCTTTCCCTCAAGCTTGCAAGTGCATTTGGCCAATTGAGATTGGCCAGATTAGAATCTGGCAGATTAGAGTCAAGCAGAAGTGTGAGGGAGGGGTGTTTATTCCACAAGCCCCTTTCCAGAAAGGGCCCTACTTGTAAATAAAGTTCACAGTGCCCAACGGGCAACCTTCTTTACACAGTTCGCGCCGTCTCCAGGTGCTGCTGCTTTCCTTGCTTTTTCAAGACAGAATGGTAACACCCCTGGGGTTTGGCACAATCCCTTTTAGTTTTTCTACACTCTGCTCACACTTTTATAAATGATCCCTTTATTAAACTCAAGTTCCCAAATAGGAGTGCATCATCTAATTCCTGCCACGACCTGAATGATATACCCTTTATAAGCAGAGAAGTAAAAGTCACATTCATGTCAGGTGAAAAATGATTCGGATCATTGGGGGGTGTTAGCTCAGGAGTTGAGAAGATTTAGGTGAGGCATGTTGACTGTATTGAAAATCGATGCAAAGGGTGGCCACAGGGAAGAGGGAGCAGCATGGTTTTGTGTGGCTTCTTTCAAATCAGAATTGTTAGGTTTCCAACAAATAGTGCTGTCTAAAAATGAAGCAAGCTGCCCAAAAGGTAATGAGTCCACCATCACTGAAGGTATTCAGCTGGACATCTTTAGTGACATCCACTTGTCAAGGGTTTTTGTGAAGGGGATTCCTTCATCAGATAGTAGGTGAATTAAATTACCTTGAGAGTCCCTTCCTAGAGTTCTATTCAGGCAGGAATATTTTTCATTTCCTCTGGCCCATTACTTTCTCACTGCTTGGTGGATATTTGATGTTGGAACCAGAGGCTTTGGGTGCATCTGCTGAGGACTGGAGGCTTTGTATTGCTTGCATTGATTACCTAGGTCTTCTGGTTCCTCTCCTCCCCCACACCCTCTGTTGTGAGGGTCATAAATCAGAAGTGGTGGGCTGTTCTTTGGTATCTTGTCAGTGGCATGTTGGATACATTAAAAGACTTCATGTGCCCCTTTGCCTACATAGACTGGGAAATGTACCCGGGTAGAAGCCATAGGGAGCAATCTAATGGTGCTCATCACTAAATGTCACAAAGAAGTAAACTGCTACTCCCAGAGAAGTAAAATTACATTAGCAACCAGAAATTGCTGAACTTTAACCATTGAGACGAACAAAAAAATCTGTAACATGACATTGCTATTCTTTTTATTATGTATGTTTTTCCATTCAAGAAATTGAATTTAAAAAGCCTTCTAGAGTTTTATAGGTTCAATTACGAACTTCCTTTCCTAATTCTAATTTATTCAGAAGGAATCAAACTCCTTAGAGACAAATTCTACCCTGCAGGGTTTTCTGGACCTACTGTATCAGCTGGATCTGGGTATAAGTGACAGACAGTGATCTGGCCAACTTACTTTAAAAAAGAATTGACAGGACTGAAGAAAAATCTGAAGAAGCAGGCTTGGAATGGGCAATTTGCAGAGCAGTAGAAGCCAAGCATCTTGGAAGGGAATGGCTGGAGGTATAAAGCAGCTCTAATGAAATTTCTGTCTATGAGTCACTGTACTCAAAATGTGAAATTGTGAGGAAGGAGTTCTAACAGGCTCTTTGAGTCTCAAGCCTATCTTTGGTTGGGGAAGGGCAGGCACCTTGACTGAGAGTCCAACCAAACCTACACACAGTGGGAGAGGTAATATCCCTGAATACTGGAAAAATGGAAACCACTGTCCACACACCAACTCTTAATGGCAGCCAGGAAGTTACCACATGAAAATAAAGATTGAAGCAGGTAATATGGTAGTTTTGAGGCAGGGTAGCCTATCCTAGAAAAGTTGATTATGGTTAATGTGGAAAAAGTACTGACACATAGACATGTATTGGAGAAATATTCATTGAGAGAAACATTATTTGAAAGGATTAAGATTCTACTGTTCCTCTTAGAGTGGTTTTAGGATTGTCTATGGTGTGATGAGATATTTGCCAGCCCAATGTGGGTCTTGGGCAGGAGCTGACAAACTTTTTCTGTAAGGGCCACATAGTAAATATTTTAGGTTTTGTAGACCATATAGTCTCTGTTGCAACTACTCAACTCTGCCATTGTAGTGTGGAACAGTCAGACAATAGGTAAACAAATGGGGGTGGCTGTGGCCCAATAAAACTTTATTTACAAAAATAGGTGGTGGTGAGGTGTGGCCCATGGCTGTACCTTGTTGAGCCTTGGTCTAGGGAGATACTTTATTGCTATGGTAGTTTGGTGGAGCCCATTCAAGGCAGCAATTGTAGGCTCAATGTGAGTCATCAGTTTGCCCAGTAGCTGAGTCTGAGCACATTGGTGATGGGCCCTGGAAGGCATGTCTAGAACAGAAGAAAGCTCATGGTACTTGACCTGGGATTGCTGAGTTCATCCTGGTCCAACTGCTCTGTGATTAAGGGCTGCTAGAGCTCCCAGAGCCTCAGTTTCCTCAACTTTAAAGTGGAAAATATAATTAGAATGCCCCTTATGTTTGTTGTTTATGAAAAATAGACAGCATGGAGCTTGATGCACAGTACGTAGAACACACATTTTGTTTCTTCTCTTTCCTCCCTTCCTAAAGTCACATGGTAAGCATACATTGCTTCAATAGGTCTTCACTGAAAGATCGCTGACATTTCATTCAACTTGGGAAATGTCTGAAAAAATCCAATACCGTGTTTTTGAAGATTCTCAGGAGCACAGAATGATGAAAATGAAGGTGAAGGGGTGGCCTTAGAAGGATGAGGAAAAGACCTTATCTCCCTGTCTTTACGTTTCTCTCCAACCCTGACCTCCTCTCTGGACAGACTCCCTGTGAGGTATGGGCAGTTCTGAGGCATATTCACAAGCAGGAGTTCCTGTGGAGGGAACTTTAAATCAGGCCCTTGGGGTAACAAGTTGGGAATGTAAAAGTATTCAGCCCAGAATGTGATAGTGTCTTTGATGCAGGGCAGGCAGGCCCCAAAGTGGAGTTTAGCCCACTGGGTTCTTGGCTTTGTCCAGGAAAGAACTCAAGGGCAAGCCAGAGGTAGAAGGAAACAGCTTTATCTAAGAGACAGTGTTACAGCTCTGTGACTGCTCCTGCAGAGCAAGGCTACTGTGTGGGCAGAGAGTAGCAGCTCAGGGCAGTTTTGTAGTCATATTTATATCCACTTTTAATTGCATGCAGATTAAGGGGCAGTTTATGCAGAAATGTCTAGGGAAGGGGTAGTAATCATTGGGTCCTTGCCATGGAAAGGGATGGTAACTCCTGGGTGTTGCCATGGCGACATGACACACTGGTGGGCATGATTGAAAGCTGCTTCGCCACCTCCCCTGGCACCCTGCCCTGCTTTAGCTAGTCCTCAATCTGGTCCAGTGTCTTGGCCCCACACCTGGAGTCAATCCCACCTCCTATCTCATCTTCACTTGTCTGAAGGGTTAAACATATGGAATTGGGGGGACTTCTGCTGAATAGCCCCACAGGATGGAGGTAGAACCAGTGGGCATGGAAGCCATAAGCCATCCAAAAATGACATGGACAGCGTGCGGAAGGGATGAATTTCCTGTTGCTAGGGATAGTCAAGCAGAGGGTTTCTAGGATGTTGGAGAGGGAATAAAGGCTTAATAGGGCTCTAGTCAGGCTCTTCTGACTCATGAATCCCTTTTGAGTTTGTGGCAGTTCAGAAGAGACAGGTCAGGGCATGAGGTGTTCCTGAAGATCAGTTACCCAAACGTATCAGCAGTAGTCTACTCCTGACTGGCAACAGATTCTTCTCTATAATTGGAGAATGCCCCATTTTGGGGAAAGGTAATGATAGGTAACATTTATTGAGCTCTTCCAATGTGCCAGGAACTCATTTGTGTACTTTAAAGGTTTTCATTTTTTTTCTCACAACGACTTTAAGAGGTTGGTGCTCATTGTTGTGTTCATTTTACAGATGAGTAAACTGGGTCCAGGGAGGTTAAATACCATGCCTAAGACTGCGCAGATAATAAGCGATGCCAAGATCTGAACGTTAAATATTCAAATTCCAGAGCCCACACTGTTAATCCGAATTTTATTCAAAATTAAATAATTAGGAGAGAGAAGCCTTTTTGGCATAACATTGTGGTATACTGGTGCTCCTAATGGCTAAAACATTGATGTAATCCACATTTAATAAGAAAATTGTATTTCAGGAACTAAAAGTTTGAAAATTTAATGAAGACAAATAACCCTTTTTAGCAAAATTAAATAATGATGTGTTTGGTTCTGGCATTCAGTTTGTGGTCATCCTCTCAGACCAGGAAGCTTTTCGTTTAGTTCTAGCTGTGACTGCCATTTACCTGCATTATAATCTTGAATTCAGACACCTTTAGGGCCTCTACTCCTGGCCCCACTATTTGAGGAGGCCCCACAAGGAAGTGACCCATTCTGGTGTGGACTAAGCTCTGATTTTTTTTAATCTTGCCCAAATTCCTTACTAAAGTGTCTGGGGAGTCATGCCCTACAAGCCATAAATTCTCATCAGATGAGTTTTATTTTACTCTGTATATCGTGACTTACTTTCCAACCTGATTCTGGCATAACAAGGGAAAAAATAAAAATGTTTTACCCCAAA
This sequence comes from Theropithecus gelada, assembly GCF_003255815.1. Taxonomy (NCBI): domain Eukaryota; kingdom Metazoa; phylum Chordata; class Mammalia; order Primates; family Cercopithecidae; genus Theropithecus; species Theropithecus gelada. The sequence continues at coordinate 70,316,172 of NC_037677.1, read as the reverse complement.
ATATATTTTCTTGCCATACCTTGAAATTGCCCTGCAAAGTCTTTTGTGGGAAAAATCCACATTCTGTAGAGAATCCCCTTTCCCCTTTGTTTTCCTTCCTTCCTTTCCAGATCCAGGAGATAATCAACTAAGAGGCAGACACCCTTTTAAGTCAGATAGGAAACATTTTACAACCTGCTCTCTGTAAAGTCTGCTATCTGAAAGCTTCCTGTACACAATAAAACTCGGTCTCCACAATCCTTTATCTCAACCTGAGCGTTTCCTTTGATCCCAGGTCTTCAGATAACCAGTTATCAACCAGAAAATGTTTAAAGTTACCTATACCCTGGAAGCCCCCGCTTTGAGTTGCCCCACCTTTCTGGACGAAACCAATGTATTTCTTAAATGTATTTGATTGATGTCTCATGCCTCCTTAAATAGATAAAGCTGCACCCCGAACACCTGGGGCACATGTTCTCAGGACCTCCTGAGGGCTGTGTCACGGCCATGGTCACTCATATTTGGCTCAGAATAAGTCTCTTAAAATATTTTATGAAGTTTGACTCTTTTCTTCGACACTGGTTACTGGTGTAGGGAGCAGGGGAAGAAAGGAATGTGCCTGCAAGTTCAAAAGGACTCCCAGAACATACATGCAGTTGGGAAAGAGAAAATGTTATTTTGACAGCTGGCCTTAGGAGAAGTGGTCTTTGTTTAAGTCCTTGATTACAGAAAGCAAGGGCTGGAAGAAATGATCTAGAAGACAGGCCTCTGGGTTAGGAGATCAGGCCCTGTGGTTTAACTCTTAAAGGATGTGGTGGCCCCTGTTGACATTCAGGTTGCACACACATACAGTCTCTTCAGTCACCCATTCCCTTACCCAGGACCAAAGCAGAGTGTACTCCTTACTTTGCTGACTTATTAGACACACTGGGCTGCATATTTGGGACTTTTCCATTTATGGTTGCTCCAGAGATGTTAATTTTAATCTGATTTTCCTTGGCTGTGAATGCTGCAAAGCTGAGGAGGGGGTGGCAGACATTGACTTGACAGGCCTGGAAACATTTTAGTTATGTGATTCAAGAGAAAAAAAAAATACCGTAAAACCACAGAGAACACAGTTAGAGCTTCCATCACGGAAAGCACAGTCCCCAACCAACTCTTGTTGCTAGTCCAGCTCTGTCATGTGATGTTGGGAAAGGCATTTCATCTCTCTGAGTCTTGGTTTTTCCATCTGCAAAATAAGGGTGTTTGGACTGAATGATCTCTCCGGTCAACCCTTCCTGCTGTAAATTCTATCATACTTCAATATTTCTTTTTTGGTATTGAGGGCTTTGGTTTCTTATTCTTTTCTATTTTTACAGAAGATAACTCATATAAGGAGAAGCGTGGTGGTGACATGATCCTGGAAAAAAAATCAATGTATTTTCTGAATCTTTTTTTTCCCCATATAAATTCTATATTTCTGTGTGTTTCTTGCTCCCCCTTCTGTCCAAATTTTGGTTTACTCTGGATATTTTCACATTTTGAAGGTCATTGTACAAACTTGGGACCTTACTGTTTGCAACCTTTGCTATTATTGTCATTGCTGATATTTCCTGTTTCACTTTTAAAAATTGAGTTGGAATTCACAGAACTAGAAAATTAGCCATTTCAAGTGTACAATTCAGTGACATTTAGCACGTTCAGAGTATTGTGCAACTAACAGTTCTATCTGGTTCCAAAATATTTTCATCATCCCAAAGTGAAACCCTGTACCCATTAATCAGCTTCTCCCTAATCTCTTTTCCTTTCAGCTCTGGCAGCTATCATTCTGATATCTGTATTGATGGATTTATCTTTTCTGATATTTCATGTGAATGAAATCATACAAAATGTGACCTCGTGTGTCTGGTTTCCTTCACTTAGCATCATGTTCTCGAGGTTCATCATGTTGTAGCATGTGTCAACACTTCATTCCTTTTAATGGCGAAATAATATTCTATTTCATCTTATGTGCATATCACATTGTCTATCCTTTCATTTGTTGATGAATATTTGGCTTCCACCTCTGGCTATCATGGATAGTGCTGAGGTGAACATTCATATACTTGTACTTGTTTTCAGTTCTTTTGGGTATATACCCAGGAGTGCAATTGCTTAGTCATATGGTAATTCTATGTTTAACTTCTTGAGAAACTGCCAAACTATTTTCCACAGCGGCTGCACCATTTTGTATTTCCACCAATGTGTGAGAGTTCCAATTTCTCCACATCTTTGCCAACTCTTGTGATTTTCCATTTTCTCCTTTTGCTTAGAGTCCTCCTAGTAGGTATGAAATGATGTCTCATTGTGGTTTTGATTCTTACCTTTAGGAGGTCACAGAGTATCTTTCATACTCCCACCACCTCAGCCCAGCACAAGAGCAGATAGATACCAGGCAAATCCTTCGGTAAAATTCATTTGAACCACCAATCTGATCTTATTCCCCTGTTTTATATACCTGGGCCTTACTTTCATGCTTGTGTCAACCCTGTTCCCAGGATACAGTTCTGTGCCTTTGTGTGAAAATGTCTTACTTTTGCTCATTTTATTTTTTTGAGACAGAGTCTTGATCCATTGCCCAGGCTGGGGTGAAGTGGCACACTCATGGCTCACTGAAGCCTTGACCTCCCAGGCTCAAGCGATCCTTTTGACTCAGTCCCCCAAGTAGCTGGGACTACAGGCATGCACCACCATGTCCAGCTAATTTTTGTATTTTTTATAGAGATGAGGTTTCACCATGTTGCCCAGGCTGGTCTTGAACTCTTGAGCTAAATTCGCCTGTGGCGGCCTCCCAAAGTGTTAGGATTACAGGCATAAGCCATTGTGCCCAGCCCTTTTGCTCCTTCTTAACAGATAATAGACATTTTTCTTTTTTTCTCTCATATGCAAAAACAGGGTATGAAATCCAAGAATAAAGGGGGAAATATTTTGGTTTCAGTGAATATGCACTGTAAGACACTGATTCTTCCTTCCAGGGTAGGTTCTAGATGGGGTTGTTAATTACTCTTGGTCTTGTGTGGAGTTGGTTGTGTCAACTGCATTTTCTTTTTTTTTTTTTGAGATGGAGTCTCGCTCTGTCGCCCAGGCTGGAGTGCAGTGGCTGGATCTCAGCTCACTGCAAGCTCCGCCTCCCGGGTTCACGCCATTCTCCTGCCTCAGCCTCCCAAGTAGCTGGGACTACAGGCGCCCACCACCTCGCCCAGCTATTTTTTTTTGTATTTTTTTAGTAGAGACGGGGTTTCACCGTGTTAGCCAGGATGGTCTCGATCTCCTGACCTCGTGATCCACCCGTTTCGGCCTCCCAAAGTGCTGGGATTACAGGCTTGAGCCACCGCGCCCGGCCAACTGCATTTTCTTGTACAGGCCACACCTGAAGGGCCATGCCACCTGCTTCAGGCAGTGCTTTCTTCAGGGGACCTTGAAGCTAGTGTCACAGTTAAAGGGTAGTCTTTGTCCTCACTCTCCTGAGGAACTTCTATTTCTGCAGGGGATGCATTTGGATTTCTAACTGCAGTGGTTTCATCTCCAGGAAACCACACTTAGGTGGTTCATCTGGCTCAGAGAGAGGTGAACTCCAGATTTCAGTGTGACATAGTCAGCAAAGTCTGGCAGGCTGGCATATGGCTGAGGCCAGCAGGAGTTAGTTGTTCTTGCCACCTAGCTGACCCTTCTTATCCAGAATTTCTTCTCTTTCCTCACACACCATTCCTCTTGCTAAGAGGTGAAGCCAAAGTCAAAATTTTGTAAGGACAGTCCAGTTTTCAAAAATTTATGGGTGATGTTTCCCTAGCTTCTGTGAATAATAAGATTTACCCACCTTCTATTACAAAATTAAGCATTGAGGAGTTAAGAAAAAGTACTTGAAACTCAGAAATGAGACAGAAAGATTGGTAATATGTTCTTTTATGATCATATGGGAGCATGGTTTAGCAGACCTGTCCAAAGAGTTTTTAATTATCCAGGCAGAAAAATAAAGTTTGTTTAGCCCACTCATTACCATTAATTAGTTTCCAGATTTAATGAAGTTACACGTTAACATGTAGATTTTTCAAATAATTTCTATTTAGTGGAAAAGAACCCCAAAAGTTATGGTTTATTGCTTTGTATGTCATTAGCCACTTTTGTGTCTAACCTAGTAATCATGCTCTAACACTGTTCCAAATACTTATGAAAACCTACAATCTCAAAATGCTCTTTGAAGAAGCTTTGTCATCTTGTTTCCTCATTAATTAATGAATTAAATAACATCCTTGACTCATATTCATTTTATATTTGTATGAGAATCACGTTTTTAACTTTTTGAGAATTTTATTTTGACAAGGGTTTCAGATGATTCTAGTAGACACCGGGGAGGATGGGATTGAATCAAAGCTAGCATCAGTGCAGGGATTATGTCCTATGGGGCTGATGTCATCTGCTTTGCTAGACAAGATAGTCATGGATCCATTTAGTGGTTTCAGCTGAACACTGAAGATTCCCTGGGACATTGGCCCTTACTGTAGGTCTATGATTTTATGGTATTTCAAAGCGTTGCCTTCATTTTCAATGTTAATTCTGCCCAACGTCCAGTAGCTTTGGGCCTCCACCTGTGACTTCTCTATTCTCTTCCAGTTCTTCAGCATCTGATGTTCACAATGCCCAGCTGGTGAATCTATTCATTCCCGATTTCTTATAATCTTCCTTTCTTGTGTGAGACTTCTGTACTTACAGGTTCTAGAGGCTGGATTTTTGAACCACCCCTCATTACCTATTGAAACTCCTTGTTCCTGCTGCCTGGCTGTGAGGCACACATCTGATCTGCCTGGAGAAGAAACTCTGGGGCAGAATTTTTCATAAGAGCAACTAGTGGGTTCTTGGGTAGACTTGGCTTCAGACTGAATTGACTTTTTTCTAGTGTTTGAGGGCAAGTGAGCCTGTGTGCTCAATTATATTGTCTTTACTTTAAAATCCACTTCCTGTCATCAGTTCCTCAGGCTGTGTAATCTCTTGGTCACTCATCAGCACTTGAGCTATTCTTCTCTCTATCTTTATCTCTTCCCACAGTTCAAAGCAGAATGTTCTAGTGGGTGGGCTCACTTTGATACTTCTCTTTATTTTCCTACCCATCAGAGAGACTTTCTCCTCCAGATCAGCCTTTCCTGTCTTGGGTTGATGAAAGATTGTTTTAATTTATTGGTCTTCATTCTTGTTTTTCTATTCCCCTCTAGTCTAAAATGGCTTCTTCTCTGAGGTATTTTTTCCTGGTGTCTGGGATTCCATGGTAGGTGAAGGCTGAACAGCTGAGAGGCTGGCGCCACCTCCAGAGGCCCTGTTTCCTGAGGTAGGCTCAGCTTTCCCCTCTAGCCACATACCTACGTTGGCATCCCTCTGGGAGGATACCAGTGCCCTGTAATATTGTATGTTTTTGGGTCAAAGCTTACATATGTCCTGCTCTGTCCTGACCTTAGTAGGAGGCAGAAGGAGTTAGAACTTACTTCTATTTCACAGGTTATCAGGTCCTTTTTTAATAGGCTTGTCAGAGGGAATAGAGCACTGTCTTTATGCCTCTCCAGTAGTACCGCTTTTCACTCTGCTCTGGGGTATAATATATATATGTGTATATATATATATATTTTTTAGATAGAGTCTCTCTCTGTTGCCCTGGCTAGAGTGTTGTGGTATGATCATGGCTCACTGCTCACTGCAGTCTTGAACTCCTGGGCTCAAGCAATCCTCCCACCTCAGCCTTCTGAGTAGCTGGGACTACAGCAGTATGCCACTACACCTGGCTAATTTAAAATTTTTTTAGAGACAAGGTCTTGCCGTGTTGCTCAGGCTGATCTCAAACTCTCGGCCTCAAGTGATCCTCCCACCTCAGCCTCCTAAAACCCTGGGATTATAGGCTCATGCTTGGCCTGGGGTGTGACCATTGTAAGCTTTATAGATCCCCTACAGTGCCTAGAATAGTTGCCAAGAGATGTTACTTGATATGTGTTTGTTGAAAAAATGAATGAATCAAATCAGTGGGATTCATTTTGACACTTGGGTTCCACTTTGGTTCAGGTCCTGATTGGTCCAATGTTGTTTTTCCAAATATCTAGCTTTGCAGTCTTCATTATTTAAAATGTTGTAAGAATATATATTTAAGAAATATCATGTAAAATATTGATGCTGGTATAATGAAGACCCATTAAAACCTGGGGTCTCTCTATTTTTAAAATTCTGCAAAACACAAGTTTCATCTGTATTAAGAGAATTCCAGCTAAAACATGGTAGGTCTATGAGGCACATGTCAGTCCAGGACTGTGCTAACAATCCAGCCAGGATTTGTGGTTGTGTCAGAAGAAAGATGTCAACTGTGGAGTTTGATGTTGCACTCCATACTAATGACAAATTAATGTTATTAAAATGCTTGGTTACTAAATACAAAAAAGAATAGGATCTTCCTTGCATAGACCGACTGTACACTGAGAGCCAGAGCTTGCTTTCTTGACTTAGACCTTAGAAAGATTATTTTAATTTGTAGGACTTCTTTCTTGCCTTTCTACTCCTCTCAATTCTTTTTTCAAGCTGTTGTTGATGAAATCTAGGTTTTCCCAAATGGGACCACTTGAAACAGAAGTGAATTCATTCTTAAATGAATGTATGAGGAGAGAGAACAGCTCAGGAATGTATTTTGGTGATTAGCCATCAAGCCAGGAGAAAGGGCGGCAGTTGGCTGGAACTCACCCATATCCAGTCTGCATTCATTTTGCATCCTTCTTTATACATATGTCACTCCCCTCATTTAATGGAGAAAAAACCCAAGTAAACATTGTTAAGCACATTGTGAAAAAGGGTTTAGTCTTAAAATAATATTGTGCACAGTATGCATGCAAGAGAATTTGAAATTTTTAGAAGTGAAATTAGACAGGCTCAAATCCTTTATGGACTGAAGTGATGTGTAGAAATAAATATAACAGAGATCAGAGTATCTCTAACCATCCTAGGGTATGGGACATAAGAGGGAATAACCTTGGAGGGACTGAATGAATGTCATTTATAAGAAGTTTATGAAACTTTGCACCTTTTAATTTGGGCACCAACATTTTGGAAAAGAGAAGCAAAAAGATGTCATCAAAAGAAAAGACAGAACAAAACGTGACTTATAGTATGTTAAAGAGACCTCAGTGGTTATTTTGTCCAATCTTTTTATTTCACACAAAGGAAACTGGTGTTCAGGAAGGTTGAGTGACTTGCCCAAGGTCACCCAGACACTTAATGGCATATCCTGGAATTGAATCTAATTTCCTCTTTAATAAACCAGTATTCCTGTGGTGTTATGACTCCTGTGGCCCCTGTGTCCCTAACGTGGAGCACGTTAAGCTTTTGGGAGAATGCAAAATGCTCCAGCTGAGCACACAGAGACCTATGGAGCAATTTAAAATCCCATGACCCTGCTTTGTAATTGTGGAGTTTGCGGCTCATTTTATTTAAAATATGCTAGTCTCCAGTGGATAGTTTTCTGCCAGACCTTTGTATTTAATTTTTTGTATCATTCCTTTGGAGAGGATTGCAAACTCCCAATGACATTGCAGGTACCCCTGATAGGCTTTGCTGTAATTAATGTTTTGGGGCTCTATTCTTCATTCATACCCACACAGAAGGAAGACACTTTAACTTCACTATTCCACTGTTCAGTAGCTGAGAATTTGGACATTTTATTATCCTGGCACATATCTTTGTGAATATGTTTCTAACTGGTAAACATGGTTATTTTTACTTCTTTTTGAAAGTTTTTTAAAAAAGTATTTTGCTTCTTTTTAAGAAAGCTTTGTTCATGCCTCCTGTGGATTTACCAATCTTTGCTGGCCATTTGTTGCTTGATTTTTTTTTTTCCTACCTTTTTGTCTAACTAGACAGTTTCTCATCTTCCCAATGCCCTGACTTTTTCTCAACTTTACTATTTGGTTTTGAATGGACAAGGATCTAGTTTTCTATATAACTTTATTACCTCTTGGAGGCAATTAAAAAATTGTGGCAAGATATACTTATCACACTATTTACTATTTTAACCATTTTTATGTGTATAATTCAGTGACATTGAATTATTCACAATGTTGTGCAACCATCATTTCATTAATCATTTCCAGAACTTTTTGTCATCTCAAACAGAAACTCTGTTCCTATTAAATTATAACTCCCCATTCCCTCCCCCATTTAACCTTCATTTAACTTTCTGTCTCTATGATTTCGACTATTCCAGGTGCTTCATATAGGTGGAGTCATACAACATTTTTCCTTTTGTGTCTGGTTTATTCCACTTAACACAATGTTTTCAATGTTTGGCCACGTTATAGTGTATTTCAGAATTTTATTCTTTTTAAGGCTGAGTAATACTTGATTGTATGTATATATTGTATTTCATTTTTCCATGCATCTGTTAGTAGACATTGAAGTTTTTTCTGCCTTTTGGCCATTGTGAATAATGCCACTATGAACGTTGGCGTATGCATTTGAGTTTCAGCTTTTGTATACCTAGAAGTGGAATTGCTAGGTCATATGATCATTCTATTTTAACTTTTTGAGGAATTGTCAAACTGTCTTCCTCCTCTGCACCATTTTACATTCCCACCAGCAATGCACAAGGGTTCCAATTTCTCCACATCCTTACTTATACTTGTTATTTTCCACTTTTTTGTAATTGCCATACTAGTATGTGTGGAGTGGTATGTCATGGTAAAGTTTTGATTGGCATTTCTCTAATGACTAGTGATGTTGAACATAATTTCATGTGCTTATTGGCCATTTGTATATCTCCTTCGGAGAAATGTCTATTCAAGTCATTTGCTCATTTTTAATTTGGTTATGGTTTTTTTGTTGTTGTTGAGTTCTAGGAATTCTTTACACATTCTTGATATTAATTCCTTATCAGATACAAGATTTGCAAATATATTTCTTTTTCTTTCTCAGAGTTGTTTTTGCCTTTTTTTTTTTTTTAAGAAATGGGGTCTGGCTATGTTGTCCAGGCTGCAATGCAGTGCCTATTCACAGGTGTGGCTGGAATGCAGTGGCTATTCACAGGTGTGGTCACAGTTCACTGTGACATTAAACTTCAAGGTTCAAGTGATCCTCCTGTCTTAGCCTCCCAAGTACCTGAAATGACAGGTGCATGCCACCATGCCAAGCTAATTTTTTAAGCTCTTTTTTATTATATCCTTGTGATTCATGAAAGTTTTAAATTTTGATGAAGTCTGATTTGTTTTTTCTTTTGTGGCTTGTGCAAGGCTTAATACATTTTGTGTTTCAGGTAGGATGGTGACTCTCTTAGAACTGTGAGGTGTCATACAGTCAGTGACAATGATGCCTCTGCCTCTACTGCTGTAATCACTAGCCATGAATATTCTGAATTCTTTTCACTGTGGGTAGGGCCTCTTACTTGCCCACTCTAAGGAAGTTTCTTAAAATCTGGTAGAAGGCAGTTGTGCTACTCTCAGATCAGTAACCCAGTTATACCACTGTGCAGATCAGGGGCCACAGGCCCCAATACTGACAAGCCAAGTCGGAAATATCAAAGTGTGAGTTTTGCAGAGTGTAAAATTGGATTAGGGAGGCAATCCAATTTACTGCAGTGTGTAGCTAGCTTCCCAAACTCTGCGGCCAGCTTGCCCACATCTAAATCCTGACTGTGCTATTTATCACTTGTAGGACTTCAGGCAAATTATTCAATTATCTCTGCCTCAGTTTTCTCTTAGGTAATATGCGGATAGGGTTGTGAAAGCAACTCATGAGTTAATGCACATAAAGTGCTTGAAATAGTGCTCGGCATATCGCAAGTCCTCAACAAATGTTCTCTAGAGGATTAAATGGATTCAAATATGCAAAGTACTCAGAGCAGTACCTGCTGCAGTCAGTATTATTCCCAGCTCATGACATTCAAATGCAAAGTTCTAAAAAAGTTCTAAAGAAACAGAGTGCAGACCAAACAACATATTTCTATGGGCCAAATTCAGTTCTGGGACTGCCAGTTTGCAATGCCTAAACTAAAACCAGAGAACTTTGTCAAGTCTCCCACTCAGAATTTGCTTCTAAGTGTGCTTCCTCTGGCTTTAGTGGAACCTTGGACCTTGATCCCACATCCTCCTCCTCCTCCTCCTCTTCCTCCACTTCCTCCTCCTCCTCCTCACATCTACATCTGAAGATTCTTGAAAACCAAGAGTCTGGGAAGCCATTTGGCTGTTTCCACATACTAGTTTCACAAAGCTTTTTTTTTTTCTTTACCTATGCTGTGTCTTCAAGGAATGATCATTTGTGCTTTTTTAAGTTTAATTGCTGAGGTCAGGAGTTTGAGACCAGCCTGGCCAACATAGTGAAAAGCTGTCTCTACTAAAACTACAAATATTAGTCGGGCATGGTGATGCCTGTAATCCCAGCTACTAGGGAGGGTGAGGCAGGAGAATCACTTGAACCCAGGAGATGGAGGTTGCAGTGAGCCGAAATTGCGCCAATGCACTCCAGCCTAGGTAACAGTGGGGGCTCTATCTCAAACAACAACAACAACAACAACAAACACATTGTCATAACTGATCAAATAGAGCTAAATTTTAAAAAGCATTTTTGTAAAATTCATTCATTCATTCAAAACACATATAGTGTGACAGGCACCAAAAATATAGAGATGAAGAGCTATGATGCCAACCTTCCAGGAATGAAGAATCTAGTGTCATGTAGACACCCTTTCAGTCTAAATTCAAGAGAACATTTGAGGATGGCTAAATTAATAGCCAATAGTTATTAACCACTATCTGTTTCAAATGAAGGAAGCACAACCCAGTCAGGTAGCACTGGAATTAGAGGTTAAAACATCCTTGGGATCATTGGGACTCTGTCTTTTGTGTTTCTCAAGCCTGCTTGGTTTCCCTTTGCTTCATTCTCAGTGGTGAATACTTGCTCTCTAAGTGGTGGCAAGATGGGCTCCAGCAGCTACTGGTGTCCATGCTCCTTCAAGCTTGTGAACCCAGAGTCCCTCCGTCACCACATTTCCAGCCTCTGGGTGGGACCTGGATTGGACCTGTTTTAGATGTGTGTCTGCTTCTTGCACTAATCCCTGTATTGGGTGCCATGACTATTTTCACGTGAGGTCTGGGTCATGTGTCCATTTTCATGACCCCCACCTAAGGAATGAATTTATGTATACAAATTCACAGATGCCTACCTCGAGCACTTTCCATAGTGAGTAGAAAGATACATTTAAGGGAGGCTGAGATAGGTGAAAGACTTGAGTCCAGGAGTTCGAGACTAGCCTGGGCAATGTAGTAAAACACCACCTCTACCAAAAAAAACAAAAAACAAAAAAACAAAACAAAAGTTAGCCTGGTGTAGTGGCACAAGCCTGTAGTCCCAGCTACTGGGGGTGCTGAGGTGGGAGGATTGCTTGAGCCCTGGGAAGTCAAGGGTACAGTGAGCCAAGATGGTGCCACTGCAGTCTAGCCTAGGCCACAAAATGAGACCCTGTCTCACAAAACAAAACGACAAAACAAAACAAAACATACATTTAAAAACCTGAGATGTAGTGTTTTTCCCAAGTTTGCATGTTAATTTAAAAGTAGTTTAGACTTCTTCAAATTTACCCACTGTTCTTCAATTCTATAGAACTTGTTCTAGATAAAGTTAATGGCAATCAGGAGACTTTTTTTTTTTTTTTTTTTTTTGGGACAGAGTCTTGCTCTGTTGCCCAGACTGGAGTGTGATGGCATGATCTCGGCTCACTGCAACCTCCACCTCATGAGGCATTTTTTTAAGGTGCTAGCCTGGTGCCATGAGAGCCAAGGTCCGCCAGGAGCTCTAGTACTGGAGTCCCCAACCCTTGGGCCATGGACTGGTGTCAGTCCGTGTTAGGAACTGGGCTGCACAGCAGGAGGTGAGCAGCAGGTAAGCAAGTGAAGCTTCATATGTATTTACAGCCACTCTTGATCACTTGCCTGAGCTCCACCTCCTGTCAGATTAGTAGTGCATTAGATTCTCATAGGAGTGTGAACCCTATTGTGAACAGTGCATGTGAGGGATCTAGGTTGAACAATCCTTATGAGACTCTAATGCCTGATGATCTATCACTGTCTCCCATCACCCCCAGATGGGACCATCTAGTTGCAGAGAAACAAGCTCAAGGTTCCCACTGGTTCTACATTATGGTGAGTTGTATAATTATTTCATTATATATTGCAATGTAATAATAATAGAAATCTAGTGTATAACAAGTGTAATGCACTTAAATCATCCCAAAGTCATCCCATTCCCACCCCTTTATAGAAAAATTGTCTTTCACAAAACTGGTCTCTGGTGCCAAAAAGGTTGGGGATTGTTGCTGGGGTAGCCCAGCCTTTGAGGTGAGGTCAACTTATGGACAGGATTTCCAGATTGGTTTTCCCATACCACTGGACTCACTCACTCATTGAAATGGGCCCATTGTGGGATAACAATGACCACATGTTGAGCACCATCTGATAGGAGAGTAGTAGGTAATTTCATGAGATTTGTGTTTTCACTAACTACTGTGATACAAAGTATGTGATACATTGTCATAAAGTAAATATGACTATCATTTGTTTCACATTTTATATAGCTTTTCTCATGTATTATCATATTTCACATTCAATCATATTTGAGACAGAAAAATGAAAATGGTTTGAGTATTTATTCTAACTATAAAAATGATAAGTGCTCATTGTAAATGATTCAAAAAATATAGAGAAGTGTAAAAAAGAAAAAAAAGTGCTCCAAATTCTGTCATCCAGGGATAAATACTGTTAACATTTTGATGAATGTCTTGGATGTTTTTCTATGTCTATATATCTGTCTAAAAGAGCAAGAATGAATGCTGCCTTTTCTCCAGCGCCTTTGGAGTCTTTTAAAATTCTCACATGAGGCTGGGTGTGGTGGCTGATGCCTATAACCCCAGCACTTTGGGAGGCCAAGGCAGGCGGATCACCTGAGGTCAGGAGTTCGAGATCAGCCTGGCCAGCATGGCAAAATCCCTGTCTCTACTAAAACTACAAAAATTAGCCAGGCGTGGTGGCACACATCTGTAGTCTCAGCTACTTAGGAGGCTGAGGCCAGAGAATCCCTTGAACCCGGGAGGCAGAGGTTGTAGTGAGCCAAGATCGCTCCACTGCACTCCAGCTTGGGCAACAGAGTGAGACTCTGCCTCAAAAAAAAAAAAAAAAAAAAAAAAATTCTCACATGACCTAGTAAGCATTTTTCATATTGACCTAATGAAATAATGAAAAAGAGTATTTTTCTATTACTTATCTATCTGTATATTTTTCCCTTTAAAAACTGCTTTTGGATTTATTTATCAGTCTGGTTTTTGAATTTCTCAATTTCTGTTTTTTTTTTCTATATTAAGTCCTTCTTTTTCCTCAGGCTTTTGTGGTTCATTTTCTAACATCTTGGTTAAATTCTTAGTTATATATCATGGGAATGCAAATCGAATCCTGTCTTCTGACCTTCCTTTTTCCACCAAAAGAAACTCCAGAGTTTATACTAAATAAACAGCTTTCTGTTTTGTTAACTCTTAGCTTGGAGTAAAGAGACAATGGAAGAACCTGGAGACCTTTCCACACAGTGGCTGTCACAGATGGTATTGCCATTTACTTTTGTTTTGGAAGCTAGAGGCAAATAACCATAACATCTGGGATGAGATCAGTTAAACTTCAGGAGGGAAGAAGAGAATTAGAGATTTTTTTTTGCTAGATGAAGATGTAACAGTCCATTCTAAATGTCTCCACTGAAGGAAATGTTACTCTCTGCATAAATCCGGGGGTTTGGGCTCACCCAGCAGGCTTAGCATTTAGTATGGATTGGGGACCAAAGGGCCTGAGTTTGGTAATTTATCTGACCCATTAAAACAGGAAGTTTCTGGGAATCACATTTCCCCTGTTGATTTACTTAGTGTGGCCAGCCTACTTAAATTTCAGTCCCACAATTCCCAGTGATATGGTTTGGCTGTGTCCCCACCCAAATCTCATCTTGAATTGTAGTTCCCATAATCCTCATCTGTCATGCAAGGGACCTGGGGGGAGGTAATTGAATCATGGGGGTGGTTATCCTCATGCTGTTTTCATGATAGTGAGTGAGTTCTCACAAGATCTGATGGTTTCACAGGGGGTTTTCCCCCTTAGAGGGGCACTTCTCTCTCCTGCTGCCCTGTGAAGAAGGATGTGTTTGCTTCCCCTTCCACCATGATTGCAAATTCCCTGAGGCCTCCCCAACCATGTGGAACTGTGAGTCAATTAAACCTCTTTCCTTTGTAAATTACCCAGATTCAGGCAGTTCTTTATAGCAGTGTGAGAATGGACTAATATACCCAGCATAAAATCTGCCCTTCCAGGCAAACAAAAACTCGGGTTCTAAAGTAAAATAGAATTCATGCTCAGCCATTTATGCTGTGACCTTGGCCAAAACTCCTACCTCTTTGAGCCTTTGTTTCTTCTCCCAGGATGTAACAATAATGTAAGAATTAAGTTGCTTAATGCTTGTAATATTAGAGTGATTTAAGAAATATTTAGTGGGGTCATCGACCAGTCAGAAGAGGCACAGATCATAATGCTGGAAGGAGTACTCAGAGGCTCCTTTTCATGCTTTCAGTTCCTCAGGGAAGGGGACACAGGGGGTTCTAGTAAAGAAGCTCAGATAACCAGGGAACTAGGGGCTCCCTAAGGATGCTCAGAGCTTCAATTATTTGCTAATGTGTATGACAGCATTTCGATATTTTAATAATCAGCATTTTGTTTGGAGGAAAGCACATAGCACAGTGTCTGGCATGTAGTAATTACTCAATAAATGTAAGTTACTGTTCCTGTTATTATTTTAAAAGTTGAATATTATTGTTATTGTTTGATGATGGCTGTATGTATTCCCATCCATAAGCTTTTGCTCTCACTGTTACATGCCTGAAGTATACGGGTATAAATAAGAAATGCAGTCCAGCACAGCTGCGTTTTGTTGGTGGCATGTCCTATGCAGTTTTATGTTTCTATCATGATCCTCCTTAACCTTATTTTAGCTCTTGCCCTAAGGATCACTTTCCTCCTTGACAAGTATCATGTTAATCAGTCTATGAGCATGATTCAGTATCTCTGATGTCCTCAGCACTGTTAGCAAGCTCAGTCTGGGCCCTAAAACACCTCTTTGATGGCCTTCCTCATTTGTTCCAAAGCTTTCAATGAATTCCTTATCCTAATTTCCAACCCCATCTTCTGGCTCTCTTTTCCACACTCCAGGTTCTAGACTAATGTGACTATTTGTTACTCTTCCCCAAGCACACTAGGTAAGTTCCTTTCTGACTTCTATTTTGTCCATATGGCATATCCTCCCCTCTGTCTTCACCAGCCTGGCTGCCCCATGTTTCCTGAAAATGCCATTAGAATTTCGGATCTTTGCTCATGCTGGACCCTCTATAGACTACTTTTCTCCCTTGCCTCTGTGCTTATTTCTTCCCTTCCTATAACTACTGCTAGCCTTGTGACTACATCCTCCATAGAATTTTCCTGGCTCTTGTGATTTGCATTGTTAATTTGATACCTTACATTGCCTTGTGTATAGTTTTGCATCTTTAAAAGTTTATGTTCTATATAATTGCAGCAATTGGATCAGAGGCTCCTGGAGGAAGTTTTGTATCTATACATTAAGCATCCAGAGTAAGTAGTCAGTAAATATTTGTGGATGGTAGTGATGATGAGGCCACTGCTGGTTCTGATTAGGGGAATTACATATCCAGTGCAAGAAGGCAGGGGAGATTTTGGAGTGATGGACAGAATGGATAAAATGAAAAGAATGTGGAAAGCAAGGAGGCCAGTGAAGAGTCTGTGGAAGTAATTTATGCTAGGATGAAGGTAATGGCAGTGGGAATGGGGAGGATAGAATAAATCTGAGAAACACTATCTAAAGAAACACTAGGATTACAGTGCAGATTTAGTCCAAGGATGACAGAGTAGAGCCAGAAATAAGTTCTGAGGTCTCTTATCTGTAGAGAATCAAAAGAATGGTGGATAACTGAGGAGAATGTGGATGCAGGGACAGTTTTGCTTTGCTCATGTTGAATTTGAGAGGACTCATGAACACGTAAGAGCTGAAGATATAGAGGTAAGGGTTGTAAAGATAACGTCATTAAGGGAAAGAATCAATAGAAGGACTATGAAAAAAGAAAGGTAAAGCTGGGCATGGTGGCTCATGCCTGTAATCCCAGCACTTTGGGAGGCTGAGGCTGGAGGATCTCTTGAGCTCAGGAGTTTGAGACCAGCCTGGGAAACACAGTGAAACCCCATCCCTACTAAAAACAAAAAAATTAGCTGGGTGTGGTAGCATGCTCCTTTAGTCCCAGCTACTTTGAAGGCTGAGGCAGGAAGATCACTTGAGCCCAGGAAGCAGAAAATGCAGTGAGCTGTGATCGCACCACTGCACTCCAGCCTGGGCAACAGAGTGAGACCCTGTTTTTCTGTATCAAAAAAAAAAAAGGCAGAAGTCCGTGGACTGAACCAAGGATCAACCCATAGACTGGTCACTGAGGAGAGAAAAAGCTGGAAAAAGACAAAAGATGCTAAATCTAGACAGCACAATATCATGGAACAAACAGAAGTTAGAGTTTGAAGAAGATTGAGTAGTCAGGCTGTGTTAGTACTTGGGGAGAGTGAATGACATTGGGGTGAGAAAACAGAACAGAGCCTGTTCTGAGCCCCATCTCAAGACTCTTAAATTAATCTAGTCTGAATTACAGTGAACACCTGATAAATGATGATTTTCCTTTGGAAGGCATGTTTACTAATAGGCAATAAGTTCCTGAAATATAAGTGGTTTCAGAATTTTGAAGTTGCACAGCATCTATAGAATGCATTCTCAGAGGACCTAGACTGAGATTCAATTTAGTAAATTCGGCTACATGGAAATTAAATGAGCACTACTGAAAGGATTTTCCAGACCTTTTTTTTGATGCTACTTTTAGTTCTCTTCACCAATGTCCTCACGGAAAAGGTCATGGACCTAGAAAGTGAAGAGCTTGGTAGCCATTGACCAAAAATAAAACCCAGACACCCTGGTGAATTATGCATGCTGAGAAAGGTAACTTTGCCATATTTCACAATATGCATAGAACTCCTATTGCATTTTGAGAACAATGTTAGACCCTGTAGGGGGTACAGAGAATGAATATGACTTCCTTGGTTTCAATAAATTCTTTTAGTAGAAGCTTGTGGTTTAGAATCAAAGAGACTAAGATTAAACATTTCATTATCTTTTGAAACTCTGAAAGACAGATCTTTGGACATACCATGATTCCAACAATGTAGCACAGAGCAGATGAGTTTGTATTAATGAGGTGGCAGAGAGTAGTCATTATGGACTGGGCTCTGCACATCCCAGATTTAATCAAGATCCATTGCTTACTAGTTTCATGAAACTAGACATGCAGTAGTTCAATTTATTTTGAGCCTCCTTATCTGTACAATGGGCCCAATAATGCTATAATCCTTGTGACGACTGAATGAGATCATCTATGTTAAGTGCTAACTACAGAGCTCAGTGCATTTAGTGTCATCATTACAGTCAAGAAATAATCAATGACATAAATCTACTGGTAGTTCTTTGGGTCAGAAACTCATTGATGCAACATTATTTAATTGTTCTTTGAGTTCCTCCATTACTAACTATCAGGAATGCTAGATTTAGCAAATAAAAATACGGGATACCCAGTTAAATTTGAATTTCAGGTAAGCAGTCAATATTTTTAGTGTAAATATGTCCTAAATATTGCACGGGATACACTTATACTAAAACATTTTGTGTTTATCTGAAATTCAAATTCAGCTGCGAATTCTGTATTTTGTCTGGCAACCCTAATAGCCTAGTAGCTGTGGACCTTAGGCAAGTTACTTAATTTTTCTGTGCCTCACTTTCTTCATCTGTTAAATGGGTTATTGAAAACACTTAGAACCATGACTGAATCATAGTAATGCTCTATGTATTATAATAATTGTTACCATTCAGTTGGGGTTGTGTCTGGTTAATGTGAGTTGCTGGTGGTAATTCACATCTATTACAACTCGAGAGAAATTTTAAAAATTATGTTTCCCTGTTATTGCATTTAGCATTTCATTTGGAATTGTCTTTAAAAATGCAATCTCAAACTAAAATAAAAAGAGACTCCATTCTTATAATAGCTCCTTTTGGCTTCAATGGTTTTTACTCTCCCATAAATTCTTATGACAGGATTGATAACCATCAAGGAAAATTCAATCCTCACTCTCTATTTCTGCAATTTTCCTTACTGGAGCAGTGCGGAGCTGGAGTTGAAACTGAAACGAAATTGCCATTTCCTCCTTTGTCTGAAGAGTTTTTTATTACTTTCAAAACTGTTCAAAACTGTTTCTCAAATATAGGTGTTTGGCACTGAGAATGTTTTACATGAGGAACTATGAATCTGAGGTGTAATTGCAGCTCTGACAGGGGAGATGTTTATGTATTAATTTAACCCAGATACCGTATTTCAAATTTGTCAGAGGTTAGTATTTGCCATCATTATTTTCCCCATCAGATTCTTTACTAAAGTTATTGACTTGTGTTGACTTTACAAGTCTTTGGTCTGAGAAAGTAGCTCAACTAAAATTATGTCTCCTTCACTTGAAGTGTCTAGCTATGTTTTGTGCAGCTATAACAGAATACCATACACTGGGTAATTTATAATGGACATAAATTTTTGGACTCACAATTCTGGAGGCTGTGGAGTTCCATATTAGGGCCCTTCTGTGGCATCAGGTGAGGGCCATCTTGCTGTGTTTTCACATGATGGAAGGTAGGGGGAGAGAAAGCAAGAGAGAGAGAGAGGGGGTGGAACAAAAAGGGGGTGGAACTCACTTGTTGATAACAAATTTTCTTTCTTAATAATGAACCCACTCCCACAATAAGGGAATTCATCCATTTCTCACGGCCCAATCACCTCTCAAAGGTCCCACCTCCTCAATGTTACAATGGCAATCAAATTTCAACATGAGTTTTCGAAGGGACTGTCATTCAAGTATTTTTCCAACTCCTCATCCTCACAAAATGACACCAAAGTTTTACGCATCTTTTCAAATTCTAGTAAGTCCCACTTCCTGCAGCCCTCTCAGAGTACTGCCAGAATTAATATTTATAAGAACATTTATCATCCTCTGTCTTCAGATGCTGGTGTGAGGGAGGCAGATACCATCTGTAATTCAATTTTGAATTCCTCATGATGCCTTCCTTGCAGATAGTAGACGGCTCAGTAAATATTTGTGGCATCGAGCTGAAGACACCTGAGCACTTGATAGGACTTCAGTGTCACTACACACGACGCATGCTTTAACAATATTGAAAAATATTCACCTTTGCAAACCAACCTGAGTTGCTTTCCCTAAAATAGATGAAATTCAAATATGAAAAAATAGACATTAAAAAAGTTCGGATCGGCCCGGAAGCGCTCACACGTGTGCTCACTCCCCTGCTCCTGGACCCTTGGCCCGCCGGGCTGTTTCTGGCCATGGGTCGCTCCCGCCGGACAGGTGCGCACCGAGCGCACTCTCTAGCCCGGCAGATGAAGGCGAAGCGGCGGCGGCCGGACCTGGATGAGATTCACCGCGAGCTGCGGCCTCTGGGACCCGCACGGCCCCAGCCCAACCCAGACGCCGAGCCCGACCTCGACCTTCCAGGGGGCGGCCTGCACCGCTGTCTGGCCTGCGTGAGGTACTTCATCGATTCCGCCAATCTGAAGACCCACTTCCGATCCAAAGACCACAAGAAAAGGCGGAAGCAGCTGAGCGTCAAGCCCTACAGTCAGGAAGAGGCCGAGAGGGCAGCGGGTATGGGATCCTATGTGCCTCCCAGGCGGCTAGCAGTGCCCACAGAAGTGTCCACTGAGGTCCCTGAGATGGACACCTCTACTTGACATGGCCTGAAGATGCAAGGCTGAGGAGTTGCCCATGGACAGTGACGCAAGGACTAGGCTGGGAGGGAGCGTGCCAACCCCTTTTGGCTCTGGGTTTGGGGAACGGAGGGCCTCTTCTGGGTGCCCTGCCCCCAATAAAGGAACTGGACAAAGAGGAAAAAAAAAGTTCATCAGCTTTATAATGTTCAGGTTTTCAATTTCCATTGATAAAGTAGGTTGGATGAGGCATGAAGAATTCACAGTGGACATAGGAAATAAGTAGTTTGATAGAAATTATCAGGATTAGACAGATAATTCCATTTTCCCCCCAAGAAGGGAAGGATGTTATCTATAGTGTGGATAAGGGCTGGTCTTAAGACTTCAAACCAATATCAAAAGGTTGACTTTCTCAGCTATGTTGGTTGTTCTCTATTTCCCCACTTGCTTTGTCTCTTCCATCCATTGTCTGCTCTGCCTGCTCTGTGCCCAAGAGACTGATCTTTTCTTACCATATCTTCTTTGTTTACCTGCTGGCTGTCTTCCAGGTGGGTTTGGCCAACAGAAGACACCAGCAGGACAGGAGAAAGATGTTGGGATATTGCTTCCCTGTCTTTACACTACATCACTGGCAGCAGCTGGGTTCCTCAACAATGACGGCATCTGCTGGGTGCCTTCTCCGTAGCTGGTTCAGGTCTCCCAAGTCTTGTGGGTGGTATCAGTTTCTCACTATTGCTAGCCTGTGGTGGCTTACCATCCTTTGTTTCCTAAATCCCTCTCTCACCTCTATGACAAGTCCTTTTCTTAATCTTTTTTTTTTTTTTAATTTAAAACATCTGGAGTAAATTTTTGCTGTTGCCAAGATGTTAATGGTCACAGCATCCAAAGCAAAGACTAAAAAGTTAAAGCCTTCTAAGTAAAGTCTTAAAATCTTTGCTTAATAAGCCTTCCTAAGATACCTACAATGCTCTAAACCCTGCCTTAGGAGCTAGTGACAGAGGCAGTACAAAGAAGAAAAACGCCTGGTCTCTGCTCTTAAGTTAATCACAAGCTAGTGCTGTAGTCGCTAAAGAGATCTTTAAATACTGGGAAGAAAATGTCTATATACAATATAGTAAATAAGTTTATTATATGTATTAATAATAATCTGTAGAACAGAGAACAATTCTGACAGGTTGGGGGTAATTCCCCAGCACAAAGGTGTTGAGAGCATGGTATCTTCATTTTCATTTGCTTTTTTTTTTAAAAAAATTAAATTTCACTTTAATTTTACTTTAAGTTCTGGGATACGCATGCAGAATGTGCAGGTTTATTACACAGGTATACATGTGCCATTGTGGTTTGCTGCATCCATCAACCTGTCATCTACATTAGATATTTCTCCTAATGCTATCCCTCTCCAGCACCCCCTGCCCTGCCACAGGCCCCGGTGTGCGATGTTCTCCTCTGTGTGTCCATGTGTTCTCATTGTTCAAATCCTATTTATGAGTGAGAACATGTGGTGTTTGGTTTTCTGTTCCTGTGTTAGTTTGCTGAGAATGATGGTTTCCAGCTGCATCCATGTCCCTGCAAAGGACATGAACTCATCCTTTTTATGGCTGCATAGTATTCCATGGTGTATATGTGCCACATTTTCTTTATCCAGTCTATCATTGATGGGCATTTGGATTGTTCCAAGTCTTTGCTATTGTGAACAGGGCTGCAATAAACATACATGTGCATATGTCTTTATAGCAGCATGATTTATAGTCCTTTGGGTATATACCAGTAATGGAATGACTGAGTCAAACGGTATTTCTGGTTCTAGATCCTTGAGGAATCGCCACACTGTCTTCCACAATGGTTGAACTAATTTACATTCCCACCAACAGTGTAAAAGCATTCCTATTTCTCCACATCCTTTCCAGCATCTGTTGTTTCCTGACTTTTTAAAGGTTGCCATTTTAACTGGCATGAGAGGGTATCTCATTGTGGTTTTGATTTGCATTTCTCTAATGACTAGTGATGATGAAGTTTTTTTCATATGCATAAATGTCTTCTTTTGAGAAGTATCTCTTCATATCCTTTGTCCACTTTTTGATGGGGTGGTTTTTTTTTTCTTGTAAATTTAAGTTCCTTGTAGATTCTCGACATTAGCTCTTTGCCAGATTTTGGAGTACGGTACCTAATTGCATTTTTTTGTTGGCTACAAATCATCAGTAGGGTTAGCATTATAAAAACAATACCTTTAAATGTAGTGAGGTGAGGAGTGACTTTGAACACTTTTTGTAACATAGATTTTTTTTGGTTATCTTATAACAACTTAAAATAAAAACTTAAGATTAAAAACTAACCTTAATGATATTAGGCATTTTTCTTTTATAAAGGAGACAAATACTCCAAATTTACTTCTTTTTATTGAAAGAAGACAAGTGTTTATCAAGTACACTCTTTTCAGGAGATAAACATGCTTAATCTGTACCTTCAAGTTAAAAGTTGTTCTAAATAATTAGAAAATAACTGCTTTGTAAAACAAAACAAAAACAAAAGAAAACTCCCCCACAAACTCATGTTACAAAAAGAGCATTTTGAAAAGGATATTTAAAAATGTTTTCAGGCAGAGCAAGGAGGCAGAATAGAAGCCTACACCATTTATGCCCCCTGCAAGAACACCAAATTTTAACAACTAACTACACGCAGAAAAGCACCATCACAAGAACCCAAAATCAGGTGAGCAATCACATTACCTGCTTTTAACTTCATATGGCTGAAAGGGGCATTGAAGAGGTCAGGAGAGACAGTCTTGAATTGCCGATGCCACCTCTCCCCTGTCCCTTAGCAGAGGCCGTGTGGTGCAGAGAGGGAGAGCACAGTGACTGGGGGCTTTACATTGAACTCAGTGCTATCCTGTAAGAGCAGAGAATAGAGTCATGCTTGATTCAGCCAGCAGCTGCACATGGAGAGAACATTTGGAACAGACCTAGCCAGAGGAAAATTGCCCATCCCAGCAGTCAGAACCTGAGTTTCTTGGCAAAGCCTGTCATTGCAAGCCAAAGGGGGGCAACTTCTAATGTTTGGCAGGGCTCGGAGCCGGAGGACTGCTCCAAGTACACAGGCTCCCTGCACCACACGGCTTCTGCTAGGGGACAGGGGAGAGGTGGCACTGGAAATTCAAGACTGTCTCTCCTGACCTCTTCAATGCCTCTTTCAGCCAGGAGAGGAGGATTTATGGTGGTATGTGACCTAGGGAGACACCAGACTTCAAACTGTACTACAAGGCTACAGTAACCAAAACAACATAGTACCGGTACCAAAACAGAGATATAGACCAATGGAACAGAATAGAGCCCTCAGAAATAATACCACACATCTACAACCATCTGATCTTTGACAAACCTGACAAAAACAAGAAATGGGGAAAGGATTCCCTATTTAATAAATGGTGCTGGGAAAACTGGCTAGCCATATGTAGAAAGTTAAAACTGGATCCCTTCCTTATACCTTATCCAAAAATTAATTCGAGATGGATTAAAGACTTAAATATTAGACCTAAACCCATAAAAACCCTAGAAGAAAACCTAGGCAATACCATTCAGGACATAGGCATGGGCAAGGACTTCATGACTAAAATACCAAAAGCAATGGCAACAAAAAGCCAAAATATACAAATGGGATCTAATTAAACTAAAGAGCTTCTGCACAGCAAAAGAAACTACCATCAGAGTAAAAAGGCAACCTACAGAATGGGAGAAAATTTTTACAATCTACGCATCTGACAAAGGAGAATCTACAAAGAACTTAAACAAATTTACAAGAAAAAAATCAACCCCATCAAAAAGTGGGTGAAGGATATGAACAGACACTTCTCAAAAGAAGACATTTATGCAGCCAACAGACACCTGAAAAAATGCTCATTATCACTGGCCATCAGAGAAATGCAAATCAAAACCATAGTGAGATACCATCTCACGCCAGGTAGAATGGCAATCATTAAAAAGTGAGGAAACAACAGGTGCTGGAGAGGATGTGGAGAAATAGGAACACTGTAAACTAGTTCAACCATTGTGGAAGACAGTGTGGCGATTCCTCAAGGATCTAGAACTAGAAATACCATTTGACCCAGTGATCCCATTACTGGGTATATACCCAAAGGATTATAAGTCATGCTGCTATAAAGACACAGGTACATGTATGTTTATTGCAGCACTATTTACAATAGCAAAGACTTGAAACCAACCCAAATGTCCATCAATGATACACTGGATTAAGAAAATGTGGCACATATACACCATGGAATACTATGCAGCCATAAAAAGGATGAGTTCATGTCCTTTTCAGGGACATGGATGCAGCTGGAAACCATCATTCTGAGCAAACTATCACAAGGACAGAAAACCAAACACTGCATGTTCTCACTCATAGGTGGGAATTGAACAATGAGAACACTCGGACACAGAGTGGGGAACATCACACACTGGGGCCTGTCATGGGGTGGGGGGAGCAGGGAGGGATAGCATTAGGAGAAATACCTAATGTAAATGATGAGTTAATGGGTGCAGCACACCAACATGATACATGTATACATATGTAAGAAACCTGCATGTTGTGCACATGTACCCTAGAACTTAAAGTATAATGATAAAATAAATAAATAAATAAAGAAAATTAGAGAAGTGTTTTTTAAAGTATGTACTATTCTTCAACTCACTGGTAAACACTGTTGATACTATAAAAAATAAAGTAAAATAAAAAAAGAAAAAGATGTTAATGATCAATAATCATCTAAAAGTACAAAACTCACTGGTAATAGTAAGTACACAGAAAAATACAGGTTATTACAATACTGTAACTGTGGTATATAAACTACTCTTATCTTAAATAGAAAGACTAAATGGTGAGCCCAATAAAAAAATAATAACTACAACAACTTTTTAAGACATAGATTGTAAAATGAGGGGGATGAAGTTAAACTATAGTTTTTATTAGTTTTTTTGCTTGTTTATTTGTTTACGCAAGCAATGTTAAGTTGTTATCAGCTTAAAACAATGGATTATAAAACAGTATTTGCAAGCCTCATGATAACTTCAAGTAAAAAAAATACAGCAGATACACAAAAATAAAAAGCAATAAATTAAATCATACCACCAGAGGAAATCACCTTTACTAAAAGGAAGAGAAGAAGGAAGGAAAGAAGGAAGAGAAGATCAAAACAACCAGAAAACAAATAAAAAAATGGCAAAAGTAAGTCTCTATTATTAATAGTAACACTGAAGGTAAATGAACTAAGTTCTCCAATAAGAAGACATAGAGAGACTGAATGAATGAAAACATGACCCAGTGATCTGTCATGCTTCACCTATAAAGGTATACATAGATGGAAAATAAAGGGATGGAAAAACATACTACATGCTAATGGAAACGAAAAAAGAGCAGAAGTAGCTATACCTACATCAGATAAAATAGATTTCAAGATAAAAACTGTAAGAAGAAACAAAGATGGCCACAGTATAATGATAAAGGAGTCAATTACCTAAGAGGATATGATTATAAATATATATGCAGCCAATACTGGAGAACCCAGATATATAAAGCAAATATTATTAGAGCTAAAGAGAGAGAGAGATAGACCTCAATACAATAATAGCTGGAGACTTCAAAACTTCACTTTCAGCATTGGACAGATGTTCCAGTTAGAAAATCAACAATGAAACATTGGACTTCATCTGCACTATAGACGAAATGGACCTAGTACATATTTACAGAACATTTCCTCCAACAGAAGAAGAACACACATTCTTCTCCTCAGCACATGGATCATTTTCAAGAATAGACCATATGTTAGGCCACAAAACAAGTGTTAAAACATTGAAAAAATTGAAATAATATCAAGCATAGTCTCTGACCACAATGGAGTAAAACTAGAAATCAATAACAAAAGGAGTTTTGGAAACTATACAATTACATGGAAATTAAACAATAAGCACCTGAATGACCAGTGGGTCAATGAAGAAATTAAGGAGAAAATAGAAAAAATTATTGAAACAAATGATAATGGAAATATAGCATATCAAAACATATAAGATACAGTGAAAACTACTGGAAGAGAAATTCATTAGCTATAAGTGTCTACCTCAAAAAAGAAGAAAAACTTCAAATAAATAACTTAACGATGAATCTGAAAAAACCTGAAAATAGCAAATGAAACCCAAAATTAGTAGAAGAAAAGAAGTAATAAAGATCATAGCAGAAATAAATGAAATTGAAAGGAAGAAAACAATACATAAGATAAATGAAATAAAAAGTTGGTTTTTTGAAAAGATAAACAAAATTGATAAACCTTTAGCTAGACTAAGAAACAAAGAAAGACCCAAATAAATAAAATGAGAGATGAAAATGAAGACATTGCAAGTGTTTACTGCAGAAATTCAAAGATCATTAGTGGATATTATGAACAACTATATGCCAATCACTTAGAAAATCTAGAAGAAATGGATAAATTGCTACACATATAAAACCCAGTAAGATTGAACCATGAAGAAATCCAAAACCTGAGCGGACCAATAACAAGTAATAAGTTCAAAGCCATAATGAAAAGTCTCTCAGTAAAGAAAAGACTATGACCTGATCACCTAACTGATGAATTCTAAAAACATTAAAGAACTAATACCAATATTACTCAAAGTATTCCAAGAAAGAGGAGAAGGGGACACTTCCAAACTCATTCTACTAGGCCAGTATCACCCTGACACCAAAACCAGACAGACACATTAAAAAAAAAGAAAACTACAGACAATATTACTGATGCATATGAATATGGATGCAAAAATTCTCAACCAAATACTCACAAACTGAACTCAACAGAACATTAAGAAGATTATTCATCATGCATGATCAAGTGAGATTTATCCCCAGGATGCAAGGATAACTCAACATGAACATGCACAAATCAATCAATGTAATCAATGTGATACATCATATCAACAGACGAAAGACAAAAACCATGTGATTATTTCAATTAATGCTGAAAAAGCATTTGATAATATTCAACATCCATTCATGATAAAAATCCTCAGAAGACTGGGTATTGAAGGAACACAACTCCACATAATAAAAGCCATATGCAACAGACCTACAGCTAGTATCATACTGAATAGAGAAAAACTCAAAGCTTTTTCTCTAAGATCTGAAACATGACAAGGATGGCCACTTTTGCCACTGCTATTCAACATAGTACTGAAAGTCTTAGCTACAGAAATCAGACAAGAGAAAGAAACAAATGACACCCAAACTGGATGAAAGGAAGGAAGGTTATCCTTGTTTGCAGATGTCATGATCTTATATTTGGAAAAGCCTAAAGACTCCACCAGAAAACTATTAGAACTGGTAAATCAGTTGCAGGATACAAAATCAACATACAAAAACCAGAAGTGTTTCTATATGACAACAGTGAACAATCTGAAAAAGAAATCAAGAAAATAATTCCATTACAATAGCCACAAATAAAATTAAATACCAAGGAATTAACTTAACCAGAGAAGTGAAAGATCTCTATGATAAAAATTATAAAATACTGTTGAAAAAAATTGAAGAGGATACCAAAAAATGGAATGATATTCCATATTCCTGGATTGGAAGGATCTATATTAAAGTGTTCGTGCTACTTAAAGCAATCTACAGATCCAATGCAATCCCTATCAAAATACCAATACCAATGACATTCTTCGTAGAAATAGAAAACAAAAATCCTAAAACTTCTATGCAACCACAAAAGGCCCAGTATATCTACTAGATCTGCTAAGTAGATCTAGCATGTGATAGCCAAAGCCATCCTAAACAAAAAGGATAAAACTGGAGGAAGCACATTACCTGACTTTAAATTATACTGCAGAATATGGTAATCAAAACAGCATGGTTTTGGATAAAAACAGATGCATTGATCAATGGAATAGAATTGAGAACTCGGAAACAAATCCACACACAGTTCACCTACAGTGAACTCATTTTTGACAAAAGTGCCAAAAACACACTGGAGAAAAGATAGTCTTTTCAATAAATGGTGTTGGGAAAACTGGATACCCATATGCAAAATAATAAAACTTGATTCCTCTCTCTCACCATATACAAAAATGAAATAAAAATAGATTAAAGATTTAAATCTAAGACCTCAAACTATGGAACTACTACAAGACAATATTGGGGAAACTGTCCAGGACACTGGTCTGCGCAAAGATTTCTTGAGTAAAACTCTACAAGCACAGGCAACCAAAGCAAAACTGGACAAATGGGATCACATCAAGTTAAGAAGCTTCTGCACAGCAAAGGAAATAATCAGCAAAGTGAAGAGACAACCCGGAGAATGGGAGAAAATATTTGCAAACTACCCATCTGACAAGGGATTAATAACTAGAATATATAAGAAGCTTGAACAATGCTAAAGGAAAAAAATCTAATTAACTGATTTAAAAAATGGGCAAGAGATTTAAACAGACATTTCTCAAAAGAAGACATACAAAAAGTAAATAGGCATGTGAAAAGGTGGTCAGTCATTGATCATCAGAGAAATGCAAATCAAAACTGTAATGAGGTATCATTTCACCTCTGTTAAAATGACTTTTACCTAAAACAGTCAGTAACAAATGCTGGTGAGGATGTGGAGAAAAGGAAACTGTTGTACACTGTTACTAGGAATGTAAATTAGTACTATCACTATGGAAAACAGTTTGAATGTTCCTGAAAAAACGAAAAATAGAGCTTGACACAATCCAGCAATCCCACTGCTGGCTATATACTTATAAGAAAGGAAATCAGTATATTGAAAAGATATCTGCACTCCCATGTCTGTTGCAGCTCTGTTCACAATAGCCAAGATCCCATGTCTGTTGCAGCTCTGTTCACAATAGCCAAGATTTGGAAGCAACCTAAGTGTTCATTAACAGATGACTGGATAAAGCAAATGTGGTATTTATACATAATAGAAAACTATTCAGCCATAAGAAAGAATGAGATCCTGTCATTCCCAACAACATGGATGGAACTGGAGGTCATTATGTTAAATGAAATTAGCCAGCACAGGAAGACAAATATCACATGTTCTCCTTATTTGTGGTATGTAAAATTTAAAATAATTCAACTCATGGAGATAGTAAAAGGATGGTTACCAGAGGCTGGGAATGGTAGTTGGAGGGGTGGGTGGGAGGTGGAGATGGTTAGTGGGTACAAAAAGCATAGAAAGAATGAATGAGGTCTAGTATGTGATAGCAACAGGGTGACTATAGTCATAATATTTGTTGTACATTCTAAAATAACTAAAAGAGTATAATAACACAAAGGATAAATAATAACACAAAGGATAAATGCTTAAAGGGATTGATACCCTATTTTCTATCCCCTGTATCAAAATATCTCATGTATTCCATAAACATATACACATACTATGTACACACAAAGTTAAAAATTAAGAATGAAAAAATACATTCATCATAATGTAATTTTGTGGCCAAAATTAATGTAGTGATTTTTACCTATTAAAAATTCTCATATTTGCACACTTAAACTTGGAAACAAAATTTTCTAACCTGTGAACTAATCTTTCAAATTAATAATTTCAGAAAGTATTTAGCCCATTTGTTAAAAATGAATATAGTGGCTTTTTCTTTTTTTTTTTTCTTTTTTATTATACTTTAAGTTCTAGGGTACATGTGCACAATGTGCAGGTTTGTTACATATGTATACATGTGCCATGTTGGTGTGCTGCACCCATTAACTCGTCATTTACATTAGGTATATCTCCTAATGCTATCTCTCCCCCCTACCCCCTCCCCGCAGTAGGACCCGGTGTGTGATGCTCTGCTTCCTGTGTCCAAGTGTTCTCATTGTTCAGTTCCCACCTATGAGTGAGAACATGCCGTATTTGGTTTTCTGTTCTTGTGATAGTTTGCTGAGAATGATGGTTTCCAGCTGCATCCATGTCCCTACAAAGGACACGAACTCATCCTTTTTTATGACTACATAGTATTCCGTGGTGTATATGTGCCACATTTTCTTAATCCAGTCTGTCACTGATGGACATTTGGGTTGATTCCAAGTCTTTGCTATTGTGAATAGTGCCGCAATAAACATACGTGTGCATGTGTCTTTATAGCAGCATGACTTATAATCATTTGGGTATATACCCAGTAATGAGATGGCTGGATTAAATGGTATTTCTAGTTCTAGATCCTTGAGGAATCGCCACACTGTTTTCCACAATGCGTTGAACTAGTTTACATTCCCACCAACAGTGTAAAAGTGTTCCTATTTCTCCACATCCTCTCCAGCACCTGTTGTTTCCTGATTTTTTAATGATCATCATTCTAACTGGTGTGAGATGGTATCTCATTGTGGTTTTGATTTGCATTTCTCTGATGGCGAGTGGTGATGAGCATTTTTTCATGTGTCTGTTGGCTGTATGAATATCTTCTTTTGAGAAGTGTCTGTTCACATCCTTTGCCCACTTTTTGATGGGATTGTTTTTTTCTTGTAAATTTGATTGAGTTCTTTATAGGTTCTGGATATTAGCCCTTTGTCAGATAAGTAGATTGCAAAAATGTTCTCCCATTCTGTAGGTTGCCTGTTTACTCTGATGGTAGTTTCTTTTGCTGTGCAGAAGCTCTTTAGTTTAATTAGATCCCATTTGTCAATTTTGGCTTTTGTTGCCGTTGCTTTTGGTGTTTTAGACATGAAGTTCTTGCCCATGCCTCTGTCCTGAATAGTATTGCCTAGGTTTTCTTCTAGGGTTTTTATGGTTGTAGGTCTAGCATTTCAGTCTCTAATCCATCTTGAATTAATTTTCGTATAAGGAGTAAGGAAAGGATCCAGTTTCAGCTTTCTACTTATGGCTAGCCAATTTTCTCAGCACCATTTATTAAATAGGGAATCCTTTCCCCATATCTTGTTTTCATCAGGTTTGTCAAAGATCAGATGGCTGTAGATGTGTGGTATTATTTCTGAGGGCTCTATTCTGTTCCATTGGTCTATATCTTGTGTTGGTACCAGTACCACGCTTTTTTGGTTACTGTAGCCTTGTAATATAGTTTGAAGTCAGGTAGCG
This sequence comes from Theropithecus gelada, assembly GCF_003255815.1. Lineage (NCBI taxonomy): Eukaryota > Metazoa > Chordata > Mammalia > Primates > Cercopithecidae > Theropithecus > Theropithecus gelada. Next base: position 70,285,213 of record NC_037677.1, on the reverse strand, counting down.
TGATGCCTCCAGCTTTGCTCTTTTGGCTTAGGATTATCTTGGCAATGCAGGGTCTTTTTTGGTTCCATATGAACTTTAAAGCAGTTTTTTCCAATTCTGTGAAGAAACTCATTGGTAGCTTAACGGGGATGGCATTTAATCTATAAATTACCTTGGTCAGTATGGCCATTTTCACAATATTGATTCTTCCTATCCATGAGCATGGTATATTCTTCCATTTGTTTGTGTCCTCTTTTATTTCACTGAGCAGTGGTTTGTAGTTCTCCTTGAAGAGGTCCTTTACATCCCTTGTAAGTTGGATTCCTAGGTATTTTATTCTCTTTGAAGCAATTGTGAATGGAGTTCATTCCTGATTTGGCTCTCTGTTTGTCTGTTACTGGTGTATAAGAATGCTTGTGATTTTTGCACATTGATTTAGTATCCTGAGACTTTGCTGAAGTTGCTTATCAGCTTAAGGAGATTTTGGGCTGAGACAATGGGGTTTTCTAAATATACAATCATGTCAACTGCAAACAGGGACAATTTGACTTCTTCTTTTCCTAACTGAATACACTTTATTTCTTTCTCTTGCCTGATTGCCCTAGCCAGAACTTCCAACACTATGTTGAATAGGAGTGGTGAGAGAGGGCATCCCTGTCTTGTGCCAGTTTTCAAAGGGAATGCTTCCAGTTTTTGCCCATTCAGTATGATATTGGCTGTGGGTTTGTCATAAAGAGCTCTTATTTTGAGATAGGTCCCAACAATACCTAGTTTATGGAGAGTTTTTAACATGAAGAGCTGTTGAATTTTGTCGAAGGCCTTTTCTGCATCTATTGAGATAATCATGTGGTTTTTGTCTTTGGTTCTGTTTATATGATGGATTACATTTATTGATTTGCATATGTTGAACCAGCCTTGCATCCCAGGGATGAAGCCCACTTGATCATGGTGGAGAAGCTTTTTGATGTGCTGCTGGATTTGGTTTGCCAGTATTTTATTGAGGATTTTTGCATCGATGTTCATCAGGAATATTGGTCTAAAATTCTCTCTCTCTTTTTTTTTTTTTTGTATCTCTGTCAGGCTTTGGTATCAGGATGATGTTGGCCTCGTAAAATGAGTTAGGGAGGATTCCCTCCTCTTCTATTGATTGGAATAGTTTCAGAAGGAATGGTACCAACTCCTCCTTGTACCTCTGGTAGAATTCGACTGTGAATCCATCTGGTCCTGGACTTTTTTTGGTTGGTAGGCTATTAATTATTGCCTCAATTTCAGAGCCTGCTGTTGGTCTATTCAGGGATTCAACTTCTTCTTGGTTTAGTCTTGGGAGAGTGTAAATGTCCAAGAAATTATCCATTTCTTTTAGGCTTTCTAGTTTATTTGCATAGAGGTGTTTATAGTATTCTCTGATGGTAGTTTGTATTTCTGTGGAGTCAGTGGTGATATCCCCTTTATCATTTTTTATTGCGTCTATTTGATTCTTCTCTCTTTTCTTCTTTGTTAGTCTTGCTAGCGGTCTATCAATTTTATAGATCTTTTCAAAAAATTAGCTCCTGGATTCATTGATTTTTTGGAGGGTTTTTTGTGTCTCTATCTCCTTCAGTTCTGCTCTGATCTTAGTTATTTCTTGGCTTCTGCTAGCTTTTGAAAGTGTTTGCTCTTACTTCTCTAGTTCTTTTAATTGTGATGTTAGGGTGTCCATTTTAGATCTTTCCTGCTTTCTCTTGTGGGCATTTAGTGCTATAAATTTCCCTCTACACACTGCTTTAAATGTGTCCCAGAGATTCTGGTGTGTTGTATCTTTGTTCTCATTCATTTCAAAGAACATCTTTATTTCTGCCTTCATTTTGTTATGTACCCAGTAGTCATTCAGGAGCAGGTTGTTCAGTTTCTATGTAGTTGAGTGGTTTTGATTGAGCTTCTTAGTCCTGAGTTCTAGTTTGATTGCACTGTGGTCTGAGAGACAGTTTGTTATAATTTCTGTTCTTTTACATTTGCTGAGGAGTGCTTTACTTCCAACTATGTGGTCAATTTTGGAATAAGTGCGATGTGGTGCTGAGAAGAATGTATATTCTGTTGATTTGGGGTGGAGAGTTCTGTACATGACGATTAGGTCCACTTGGTGCAGAGTTGAGTTCAGTTACTAGATATCCTTGTTAACTTTCTGTTTCGTTGATCTGTCTAATGTTGACAGTGGGGTGTTAAAGTCTCCCATTATTATTGTATGGGAGTCTAAGTCTCTTTGTAAGTGTCTGAGAACTTGCTTTATGAATATGAGTGCTCCTGTATTGGGTGCATATATATTTAGGATAGTTAGATCTTCTTGCTGAATTGATCCCTTTACCATTATGTAATGGCCTTCTTTGTCTCTTTTGATCTTTGTGGGTATAAAGTCTGTTTTATCAGAGACTAGGGATTGCAACCTCTGCCTTTTTTTTGTTTTCCATTTGCTTGGTAGATCTTCCTCCATCCCTTTATTTTGAGCCTATGTGTGTCTCTGCATGTGAGATGGGTCTCCTGAATACAGCAAACTGATGGGTCTTGACTCTTTATCCGGTTTGCCAGTCTGTGTCTTTTAATTGGACCATTTAGTCCATTTACATTTAAGGTTAATATTGTTATGTGTGAACTTGATCCTGTCATTATGATATTAGCTGGTTATTTTGCTCACTAATTGATGCAATTTCTTCCTAGCATCGATGAACTTTACATTTTGACATGTTTTTGCAATGGCTGGTACCTGTTGTTCCTTTCCATGTTTAGTGCTTCCTTCAGGATCTCTTGTAGGGCAGGCCTGGTGGTGACAAAATCTCTAAGCATTTGCTTGTCTGTAAAGGACTTTATTTCTCCTTCTTTTTTTTTTTTTTTTTTTTTTTAGTAACAAGCTTAATTCACTTTATTTTTCTTGTATAAAAACCCTATGTTGTAGCCACAGCTGGAGCTTGGGTCCGCTGCACAGAGACTCTGGTGTGGGTCTTGACAAGGTGGTCAGTGAATTCCTGATAGGGAGACTTGGTAAACACAGTCTCCTTCCAGAGGTCAGGGGTCAGGTAGCTGTAGGTCTTAGAGATGGCATCAAAGGTGGTCTTGGCGAAGTTGCCCAGGGTGGCAGTGCAGCCCTGGGCTGAGGTGTAGCAGTCATCAATACTAGCCATCATGAGCAGCTTCTTGGGCACAGGCGCTGAGATGATGCCAGTGCCCCTGGGTGCAGGGATGAGGCGCACCAGCACAGAGCCGCAGCTGCCTGTCACCTTGCAAGGGACAGTGTGGGGCTTGCCGATCTTGTTCCCCCAGTAGCCTCTGTGCACCGGGACAATGGAGAGTTTGGCCAGGATGATGGCCCCATGGATGGCAGTGGCCACCTCCTTGGAGCACTTAACACCCAGGCCGACGTGGCCATTGTAGTCCCCGATAGCAACAAACGCCTTGAACCTGGTGTGCTGGCCAGCACGGGTCTGCTTCTGCACCGGCATAATCTTCAAAACCTCGTCTTTGAGAGAAGCCCCCAAGAAAAAGTCAATGATCTCAGATTCCTTAATGGGCAAAGAGAAGAGGTAGATCTCCTCCAGGGACTTGATCTTCATGTCCTTGACCAAGCGGCCCAGCTTAGTGACGGGCATCCACTCCTTAGCCTTGGCCTTGCCTCCGCGAGCTCCGCGGCCTCGGCCCTGGCCCCGGCCCCGTCCACGGCTGCGACCCCAGCCCCGGATGCCACTGCCGAAACCTCCGCGGAAGCCACCGCGGTTCCCCATCCCAGGGCCACCAGGGCCTCCGGGCCTCCCTGCTGCACCGGCGTCATCCGCCATTTGGTGTTCTCTCGGAAAAGAAGCTCTCCTTCATTTATGAAACTTAGTTTGGCTGGATATGAAATTCTGGGTTAAAAATTCTTTTCTTTAACAATGTTGAATATTGGCCCCCACTGTCTTCTGGCTTGGAGAGTTTCTGCCGAGAGATCTGCTGTTAGTCTGATGGGCTTCCCTTTGTGTGTAACCTGACCTTTCTCTCTGGCTGCCCTTAACATTTTTTCCTTCATTTCAACTCTGGTGAATCTGACAATTATGTGTCTTGGAGTTGCTCTTCTCAAGGAGTATTTTTGTGGCGTTCTCTGTATTTCCTGAATTTGAATGTTGGCCTGCCTTACTAGGTTGGGGCAGTTCTCCTGGATGATATCCTGCAGAGTGTTTCCCAGCTTGGTTCCATTTTCCCCATCACTTTCAGGCACACCAATCAGACATAGATTTGGTCTTTTCACATAATCCCATATTTCTTGGAGACTTTGTTAATTCCTTTTTTCTTTTTTCTCCACACTTCTCTTCTCGCTTCATTTCATTCATTTGATCTTCAATCGCTGATACTCTTTCTTCCAGTTGATCGAGTCGGTTACTGAAGCTGGTGCATTTGTCGCATAGTTCTTGTGTTATGGTTTTCATCTCTATCAGTTCTTTTAAGGTCTTCTCTGCATTGATTATTCTAGTTATCCATTCATCCATTCTTTTTTCAAGGTTTTTAGTTTCTTCGCGCTGGTTACATCGTTCCTCCTTTAGCTCTGAGAAGTTTGATCGACTGAAGCCTTCTTCTCTCAACTCGTCAAAGTCATTCTCCGTCCAGCTTTGTTCTGTTGCTGGCAATGAGCTGCGTTCCTTTGGAGGGGGAGATGCACTCTGATTTTTTGAATTTCCAGCTTTTCTGCACTGCTTTATCCCCACCTTTGTGGTTTTATCTACCTGTGGTCTTTGATGATGGTGATGTGCTGATGGGGTTTTGGTGTGGGTGTCCTTTCTGTTTGTTAGTTTTCCTTCTAACAGTCAGGACCCTCAGCTGTAGGTCTGTTGGAGTTTGCTTGAGGTCCCCTCCAGACCCTATTTGCCTGGGTATCAGCAGCAGAGGCTGCAGAAGATAGAATATTGCTCAACAGCGAGTGTTGCTGTCTGATTCTTGCTCTGGAAGCTTCATCTCAGCGGTGTACCCTGCCGTGTGAGGTGTGAGGTGTCAGTCTGCACCTGGTAGGGGATATCTCCCAGTTAGGCTACTCAGGGTTCAGGGACCCACCTGAGCAGGCAGTCTGTCTGTTTTCAGATCTCAACCTCTGTGCCGGGAGATCCACTGCTCTCTTCAAAGCTATCAGACAGGGGCATTTACCTCTGCTGAGGTTTCTGCTGCTTTTTGTTTAGCAATGCTCTGTCCCCAGAGGAGGAGTCTACAAAGGCAGGCCGGCCTCCTTGAGCTGTGGTGGGTTCCACCCAATTTGAGCTTCCTGGTGGCTTTGTTTACCCACTTCAGCCTCAGCAATGGCGGGCGCCCCTCCCCCAGCCTCGCTGCCACTTTGCAGTTAGATCTCAGGCTGCTGTGCTGGCAATGAGGGAGGCTCCGTGGGCGTGGGACCCTCCGGGCCAGGCGTGGGATATAATCTCCTGGTGTGCCGTTTGCTAAGACCCTTGGTAAAGTGCAGTATTAGGGTGGGGGTTACCCAATTTTCCAGGTGTTGTGTGTCTCAGTTTAAAAATATGGAAGGCTTCACGAATTTGTGTGTCATCCTTGTGCAGGGGCCATGCTAATCTTCTCTGTATCATTCCAATTTTAGTGTATGTGCTGCTGAAGCGTGCACTATAGTGCCTTTTTCTAATTAGTTTGGAGATGACAGACATCAGGAAGATGAAAATTTTCTAGAAAAATTTTAAAGTATTTTTTTCATGTTTGACATGTGGAATTAAACATTCAGTATGACAATTCAGTAAGTATAGCCAATTATGCATTCCTTCCATTTGGCTTTGAGTTTTTGTGATGTATTTTTTCCAGCTATGTAAGATATTATACCAACTACTATTGAAATTAACTGTATCTGGAACCAGAGCATCCACTTGCTCCATTACTAAATATTTTGTCAAGCGTTTCAATAATGAAGCATACACAATCTCACTATTCTCATTAAATAATAAACAATATGAAACATTTTGTTGTTTGGTTTAATGATGTAATTATTAAATAAGACAAAAACACACACATTAGCCTAGGCCTAAACAGGGTCAGGATCATCAATATCACCTCCACGTCTCGTCCCACTGGAAGGTCTCCAGGGACAATAATATACATGGAGCTCTCATCTCCTATGATAACAATGTCTCCTTCTGGGGCATCTCCCTGCAAGAAGCTGCCTGCGACTGTCATGCATCACATAATGGCATTTCAGTTGATGGACCCCCATATACAATGATGGTCCTATACGATTATAATGGGGCTGAAAAATTCTTATTGCCTATGCTGTCATAGCGATCGTGACATTGAAGCATGATGCATTACTTATGTGTTTGTGATGATGCTAGTGTAAACAAACCTACTGTGCTGCCAGTTTTTATACTTTTCAAACAATTTTTATAATTTTAAATAAAGTATAGCATACACATTTATGTACAGTACTTAATGCTTGATAATGATAATAATAAACTATGTTACTGGATCATGTATGCACTACATTACACTTTTTATTATTTTATTATTTATTATATATTATTTATTTATTTATTTTGAGGTGGAGTCCTGCGCTGTAGCCCAGGCTGGAGTGTAGTGGCACCATCTTGGCTTGCTGCAGCCTCTGCCTCCTGGGTTCAAGCGATTCTCTTGCCTCAGCCTCCCGAGTAGCTGGGATTACAGGCACACACCATCAAGGCTGGCTAATTGTTTTATATTTTTAGTAGACATGGGGTTTCACCGTATGGGCTAGGCTGGTATCGAACTCCTGGCCTCAGGTGATCTGCCCACCTCGGCTTTCCAAAGTGCTGGGATGATTACAGGCGTGAGCCCCTGTGCCTAGCCATCGTTATTTTAAAGTGCATGGCTTTTACTTATTAAAGAAAGTTAAATTGTAAAACGGTCACAGGCAGGTCCTTGGGGGGAGGTGCCCCAGAAGGACACATTGTTATCATAGGAGATGACAGCTCCATGTGTATTATTGTACCTGGAGATCTTCCCAGTGGGAGGAGGCATGGAGGTGATATTGATCCTGACCCTGTCTAGGCCTAGGCTGATGTGTGTGTTTTTTCTTATTTTTTAACAAAAAAGTTTAGAAAGTAAAAAAAAGTTAAAGTTATAAAAAGCTTATAGAATAAGGATAGAAAGAAAATATTTTTACAGCTGTACAATGTGTTTGTGTTTCAATTATGTGTTATTACAAAAGAGCAAAAAAAGTAAAAAGTTTATAAGGTAAAAATGTTACAGTAAGCTAAGGTTAACTTATGATTGAAGAAACACATTTTAAAAATAACTTCAGCAAGGCCTTAATTATAAGTGTTTCTGAAGTCTACAGTAAGTACAGTAATGTCCTAGGTCCTCACATACACTTACAAGTCACTTGCTGACTCACCCAGAGCAACTTCCAGTCCTGCAAGTTCTTTTTTTGAGACGGAGTCTTGCTCTGTCACCCAGGTTGGAGTGCAGTGACATGATCTCGGCTCACTGCAACCTCTGCCCCCCGGGTTCAAGTGATTCTCCTGCCTCAGCCTCCCGAGTAGCTGGGATTACAGGTGTGCACCACCATGCCTGACTAATTTTTGTATTTTTAGTACAGACGGGGTTTCACCACGTTGGTCAGGCTGGTCTCGAATCCTGACTTCGTGATCCGCACATCTTAGCCTCCCAATGTGCTGGGATTACAGGTGTGAGCCACCGTGCCCAGCCCTGCAAGTTCCCTTTATGGTAAGTGCCCTATGCGGTGTTCCATTAAAAAATATTTTATACTGTATTTTTGCTGTACTTTTTCTATGTTTGTTAGGTATGTTTAGTAGATATGTTTAGATACATAAATACAATTGCCTACAGTATTCAGTACACTAGCATGCTGTACAGGTTTATAGTCTAGGAGCAATAGAATACTATACCATGTAGCCTAGGTGTGTAGTAGGCTCTATCATCGAGGTTTGTGTAAGTACACTCTAGGATGTTTATACAATATTTGAATTGCCTAATGACACATTTCTCAGAGCATTGTTCCATGATACATTACTGTATTTTTAAATAATCACTAATTTAAATTAAGTTACTAATAGAAAACAATTTTGCCACTGTTAAATACAAGAAAGTTTATTTGAAATATATTGCTTGTGATATCTTTTTAATATTTCCTTTTGCTGTATATGTTTTTTCTTCCTATAATAAAATAGTACAGTCAATATCTGAAAATAGGTGTTTATTTTGGGTTGTATTAAAAGGCTTATTTGGTGACTCAGATAAATGATTTTGTCAAGAGTAAGAGTTTGGAACACCAAGACATAAGAGAGGTCTAGAAGTGATGTGGGCCCACAGATGACAAAATGATTAATTTCCTGCAGGGGTTAAGGGGGCTGCACAGACGGAGTGACATCTCAACCTTGTTTTCAAAGAGCTAGACCAGAGACAGGGTGGAGAGATCATTTTGAGCTGAGCCACAGAGAACAGGGTGGAGGAGATGAAGTTTTACTTATTCTTTGAGACTCAGTTTCCTCTTTTGTAAAATGATGTCTGTAAAACCTTTTTTTTTTTTTTTTTTTTTTTTTTTTTTTTTTTTTTTAAAGGAGTCTTGCTCTGTTGCCCAAGCTGGAGTGCAGTGGCACAATCTCGGCTTACTGCAACCTCTGGCTCCCAGGTTCAAGTGAGTCTCCTGCCTCAGCCTTGATGTCTGTAAAATCTATCTTGAAGAAAGGTGGAAATGTTGGGGAGATTAGAAATAGCATGTAAAAATAGTACTGTCACCCCACAGGTGCTCAAGAAATGATAGTGCTTCATAATTTTTTGTGATAGGATGGCTCTTTGTCCTACGAGGCACAAGGCAGGCATGACAAGCGTGAGACACCCTTCGGAGTCAAAAAATATTTTAGGGAGGGCTGAGTTTACTGGATCAGTTTACCATTGTGAAATAAAAGTTCCTGGACTCCAACAGGGTTTGGAGTCCCTCTCTCTGAGTGTTTTTTAAGGCACGGATTATTCTGTCTTGACCACATTTCTAATCTAGTAACCACAACCTCATCTCTACTTCTTCCTGCTTTGAACTTTGTCCTCCAAGGGCCACTTAAATGAGAAGCCTGTCCTACCCACCTTGTCCGGCATTCAATGTGTATCTCATGTCAGCTCTCTACTCTGACCTCATCCATACTGACCATTTTTTGTATTTCAGAAGATGGCCTCAGCTTAGTACCTGGCACATAACAATAATCCCAAAGACCTTGATGCTGAGAGATGCCTGGGCTAACTTATTTATCTTCAGGCCACTGACTTCACAATTATATAACCATAGGGGAGAAAGTCAAGAGCATTGTTACAGAACATCTGGGTTGTAATGTAATAGGCATGCTTTCAACATGGCATCTGTGGAGCCATAGAAGTTGTGCTGGAAGGAGCTTGGGAGTTCATTGAGCCCAGCCCTGTTGTTTCAGTAATTAAAAAAACTGAGGCAGAAGTGGGTAGAAGAAATATCTGTAAGTAGAAGCCAGGTCTCCTGGTTCCCAGGACAGGGTCCTTTATATCACATCCCCTCTAGGCTGTAATATGTAGCAACAGTAAAATACAGACTCAACTTTCTCGGTCTTACAAGCGGCAGGCTGTTGCTGGCCTCAAGTGGTGAATCCACTGATAGGGAAAAATAAGAATTTTGTAAACTCTCAGAAAGTTTGTCTTTGTAATAACAGTCCCCTAAACTCTGTTGTCCTTGGAAGTACAACAAAGTCCAGGCTGAGACCATGGAACTGGACTCCAGTCAGGATTTATGTCACACAGTCTATGTATTTCCCACTCAGTGCCAATTATTCATTCCTCCCATTCAAACAAAAATAAATAATAAAACCACAGACAGGGAGCAGTGTGAAAAAAGCCTTGACTGAGAGTGAGAAAGCTATGACCATCCTGTGAAAACATTTACTTCCTGCAGAGAGACCCAGCAGTACTGTGTGTTCCTTCCGGGGGTGGGGCTGGAGGCTGCCTGAGGTGATGGGAACTTCAGTGTGAAAGAGGTAGCTGTGGCGTATCTTCTTTGTTGAGAAGGTAAAAGTTCATTCACTGGGAAAAACAGCCACAGCTCCTTTTTTTTGTTTGTTTCTTCAACTTTTATTTTAAGTTCAGGGGGACATGTGCAGGATGTGCAGGTTTGTTACACAGGTAAACGTGTGCCGTTGTGGTTTGCTGCACAGATCATCCCATCACCTAGGTATTAAGCCCATCATCCAGCATCCATTAGCTGTTCTTCCTGATGCTCTCCCCCGCTTCCCCCTCTGACAGATCCCAGTGTGTGTGTTATTTCTTGCCATGTGTCCATGTGTTCTCATTATTCAGCTCCCACTTATAAGTGAGAACATGCAGTGTTCCTTCTAAGGTGGTATTTCCAACACGTAGGATGCTCAGGGAGGGAAAGTCAGAGTTGGATGCATACTATAGAAGGGTTGCAATCTATTCTAATGCCTCTTCCCAAGCCTAGTTCCTGGGCTACTGAGTTTTTGTTTAAGACCCTTGAAGGCAGTGATATGAGATGGAAAGAAATCCTAAGCCTTCCACTGCCATGTGCTAGCTGAGTGACCCTGGGCATGTGATTGAAGAGGACTGAGCTGGCATCCTCACCTGTGAAAATGGGATAGCAAGGTCTTCCTTACAGGACTTTGGTGAGAACTAAATGAGACAAAGTATGGAAAAATGCATAATGCTAGAAACATAGTGAGCAGTCAATAGTAATGATGAAATATTTAACGTTTAGAGGATGATACAACGGACACCAGTGTAACTCTCAACTCAGCATAATTCAACTGTCAGCATAATTAAGACAACATAAAACCCTGATTGCATTTCTCTTTCCCTGGCAGGTAAGCACAGTCCTGTGTCCTATACTGGTACCTCCATTCCCATGGATGTCTTTATATTTTTACTAAAAATTATATAAAGAATACTGTTTGGATGTTTTTAAATATGATAACTTGCTCTATATATTGTTCCAAAGCTGCATTTTTTTTTTTTGCTTCAAAATTAGGTTTGTGAGGTTCATACTTGTTGATCTGTATAGCTCTAATTCATTTCATTTTCATAACTTACTTGCTTATTCTCCTGATGGATATTTACGTTGTTTCAAGTTTTTTCCTACTACAATTAATGCTACAATCACGGTAGTTTTTGTGTGCCTTTTTTTTTTCTCATTTGTAAAAGAAAATCAAACCTCTGTGGTGTACTGCTTGTATTGTATCGTAATATCCCATACAATGACATTTTTAGAGCCTTTTTCAGTTTATAAAATGCCTTTCCATTCATTTATAGCTTACTACAGGTGGAGACCAGATTCATATTGAGGTTTTCTGTGTCCCAAACCAAGAATCATTACAGTACCTTATGCTGTGACAGCTCTTTATAAACTCTGAAGATTTTCACCAATATAAAATGGCATCATCATTGCTAGAAATTAACTGTTGCAATAGCTTAAAGCCCACTTATTCTGTCTGCTTATCTTTAAATAGGGTTTCAGATTCCACAGCTGAAGTTTCCCAAACCAAAATCTTGCAAAACAAATTCAATTTTCAATTTTCCTTTCTGAGGTAAAAAACATAACCTTGGCATTTGCTGCCTGGTCAATGTGGCTTTTTAGCAAGTTTCTCTATAATCAAGGTTTCCATGGCTTTTTAAAAGTTGAGCTTTTCCAACTACAAAATTAATACAAGATTGTTATTAAAGATTTGGAAACTGTGAATGCAGCCAGAAGAAACGCTTATTCAGAAACACGCACTGTTATCATTTTGGCACATTTCTTTCCAATTTTTTTCAACATACTGTTTATATAGTTGGGATCGTGCTGTTGATCCAGTTTTGTGCCTTGCATTTTCCACTTAACATTATAAGTAAGCTTTCCCTCTGTGGACTTTTAGTGGCCAAAATTTACCCAGAAAGGAAGTCTGTGTCTCCAAGGAATCCCATTCTCAGAAAGGAAAAAAATTCTGTTCCTCTGAAGTTATGGGAAAAATGCTTCTTCTATGGTTTGGTCTTTCCCTGGGTAATTCTTTATTAAATGTGTCAGTAAACTTCTGTTTTCTGTCCTAGTTTGGCTTCCATAAAGATAGTAGCAAGAGTTAAAAAAAAGTGTGTACAATGTGTGTTTACATATATACAACAATATATTTATTTGTACATATGTGTGTGTGTATACAAATGGCATATATAGTTAGATGTTTGTGTTTAAACACATAGATGCTCATATACAGAGACTCACGCCCCTTTAGAGGGAGTTGCAATAAGACAGATGAAAAGTTCCACATTACTATTATTTTACTCTGTCAAACCATTAACTTGACTTTAGGCTGACTCTATGCTATTATCTTAATCTTGTGTTTCTCCCAGGAAAGGGGTGAAATAATTATTAGTGACAGTTTGTAGTTCAAGTTAATTTGTTAGAGGAACTCATTATCCATTCCAGGTGTTCTCCATCAGTGTAACAAGACAACCTGTAACAATCAACTGTTTCGTTTATGATGAAGCTAATTAAAACTAATTAAACCGATTTGAGTTTACAATACAATGAATTACAAGTAATTAGGTACATTAGGTTTGTAGTATGCATAGAAGAACAACCTTTGAAACTAGAATCTAGTTTCCTCACATCTGCTGAACATGTTTGTAATATAAGCAGATATCAAGCCAAGAAACCTGCAAGGAAATAAAAAAGAAATGATTCATCATCAACTTTTAAAAATCATGGACTGTTGCTTAATATTTTAATTCATAAAGAATGTAAGGGGATGGATTTCCCTAGGCAAGGTACAACCTACAGGAGAACCAATTAGCTGTAAAGTTACAGCGATTATTTTTTTGTAAATGTTGAAATATATTTTTGAGAGCCATAGTGTATAACGTGGAAAGATAATCTCAAATTTACCTGAATTTACCATGGCCTCTTTTTCTTTCTCTAGAATATGTGACAACTTCACCTCATTGCCACAGTGGGGATGAAAAACGCCTCTTCGTTCCAGTCTGGGCTTCTGTGCAGCCCCCTGACAGACTGGCCCAGCACAGAATCATTCTCCTTGCCAGGGCTCCTGGGTGACCAGCCCAGCCCATCTCTGGATTGTTTTACAGGGAGGAGTCGGGAGGCATAACCATTGTTACTTTCTGACCCAGAGTGACTAGGCTTGTTTGATTAGAGAGAACTAACATTGGTAGTTATTCTATTTGTTAGAATAGGTGGCTCTTGAGAGAGGCAATGAGAGCCTGGATTAAATAAGTGTCTGTGAAAATGGAGAAGAGGTGAGGAGATGGGTGAGATAAACGTTTGAAAAATAGAAAGGATTTGGCGGCATTGAGATGTGAGCTGTGTTAGACACGTCCTGTACAGCACTTCAAATCCTATTGGCCTCATCTATCACTCCAACTAGAGCCATGGCACTGGCTACTCTTGGGTTTCCAGCAACTTTGTGCAGTTTCACCCAGACAACCCTCTCAGGCTGGAGCCAAGAGCTGCTGACTTCCTGCCCAGGGTTTCTGTGCCCTTGAGGACCTTCTTGGCTCTCAGTAGCAGGAGAGTATTGGGGAGTTAAGGCCATTTGGAGGCAACTTTTGACCCACGGTGCTGGAAGCCGATAGGCACATGCTGCTTCCTCTTCCTAGTGCAGAGTCCTGAGACATATTTTAGAAAGTGATTGCGCAGCCAGTAGTCTGTAGTGGTGGCCAACTTGATGCAACATCCTTGTAGTGGTTTTCACTCCTTTCCTGTTTCACTCTCCCATGTCTCACTTCTGGCCACTGGAATTCCATTACCAAAGTACCTGAATGTAAGCCATCGTCTATGGCTCTACTTTTGGGATAATGCAGGCTAAGATATGTTAGGCTTGGGTGTATGGGAGGATAGTGGGCCTGTGAAGAAGGAATGGAAAGCCATGGATGAGAGGCCTGCTCATGAGTTCAGTTTGCGTTACACTGAGACTGGGGCAGCCAGTGGGACTTCTGGTCACAGCCCAGTTACCATATCAATGACATTGCTAGCCAGAGCTCTCTTGAGATGAGAAAACTCAGGTTTTTTAGCTCCTAGCTTTAGCTCCTGACCCATGCGACCCATGGGTCTTCAGTCACTTTTATTTCTCCAGGGGTAGCAATCTGTATTAGTTATCTGTTGTTGCATAACACATTACCCCAAAACATAGAAGCTTAAAACAACAAACACTTCTGTTCTCCCAAAGTTTCTGGGGATTAGAAATTCAGGAGGTTTAGCTAGGTGGTTCTGGCTCAGGATCACTCATGAAGTTGCTGTCAGGCTGTTGGCTGGGGCTGCTCTATGTGGAAAATTGACTTGGGCTGGGAGGCCTTCTTCCAGCTCTCTCAGGTTGCTATTCCCAGGAAGCTTCGGTGCCTCACCACACAGGCCTTTCCACAGCACTTTTCACAATATAACTTTCCACAGGGCTAGTGAGCTGGGAGACAGATCTATTGAGAAAGAGAGCACCCAAGACAGTAAGCCATCATCTTCTACAACCTAATCTTAAAAGTGACATATGGCTGGGTATGGTGGCTCATGCCTCTAATCCCAGAGTTGGGAGACCAAGGCGGGTGGATTGCTTGAGCTCAGGAGTTCGAGACCAGCCTGGGCAACATGGTAAAACCCTGTCTCTACAAAAAATTTGCCAGGCGTGGTAGCAGGTGCCTGTAGTCCCACCTACTCGGGAGGCTGAGACAGGAGGATCACTAGAACCTGGGAGGCCAAGGTTGCAGTAAGCTGAGATCGTGCCACTGCACTCCAGCCTGGATGACAGAGCAAGACCCTGTCTCAAACAGACAAATGACAAAAAAGTGATACACTGTTACTTATACCACTTATTACTGACCGCACAGAACAATCTTTGTACATCTTGGGAGGGGGACTACTCAAGGATGTGGATAGTGGGAAGCAGGGATCATTGGAGTCCATCTCAGAGCATGGGAACCACACAGTCTTCATTTTTTAAAAAATAGGTATTTATTTTAGTATACAGATAAAATATGCACGTTGTAAAAAAAATCAACACTATGGAAGAATTTATATGATGAGTAAAACTATTCAGAATGTCATACTCCCAAGTCCAATCCTCATAAATAATCACTATTACTTGTGTATCTGTTTTATATTCTCACAGTGTTTAACAACTGTGTTTAATAACTGTAAATAGTATACTTTAACTTGTCAGATATTTTGTTCACTCATATACCTCACACTTATATTACCCTTCTGCCTCCCAAATATGTTCGTTTTGTAATTGTTTTTAATTTCTCTACTTGTTGCCTTGATAGTTGATTTGCTTAAACATCTATTTTTGATCCATCATATATAAACAGTACCTTTGACTCCACTATATAAGATGAAAAACAGCAATATTCATTCTCACTTCTCACTTTTGACTTCTGTCAGCTACATTATTCTTTCAATCTTTTTTTTTTTTTATTGAAATGGGGTCCTACTTTGTAACTCAGGCTGAAGTACAGTGGCCCAATCATAGGGCACTGTAACCTCTAACTCTTGGGCTCAAACGATCCTCCCACTTCAGCCTCCTGAGTAGCTGAGACTACAGGCACGTGCCACCACACCCAGCTCTCTTCTTATCTTATTGAGGTTAATACTATTTACATTTCTATAGGTGTGCTTGATTTTTATTTTTTGGCTGCAGATTGACTCTAAAATTTCAAAGCCATGAAACACTTAACACATTTCTATTTGCAGTAAATGCCTACTATAAAACCAAGCAGTTGAACCAATAATAAAGGCACACAAAAAGAAAATGTTAAGGGAAATGACTATCTTTTTTCTTTCTTTTTTTTTTTAAAGCCAATAGATTGCTCAAAATGCGTCACATTTTAGTTTGCATCATGTTTGCACAATGGTTTTCTTTTATACTATTTTATTTTTCCTGGCATTTCTAATTGTCTTTCTTTTTCTGCTTTATATAAAGGATGTAATGTCTTCATTTTATCTCTAGGAACTTTGTAGTTCTTAATTATACATTTGTGTAATGGAATTCTCCTTCAGCCTAATTACATCCTTTACAGGATTCTGACTTCCTGTACTAATCTGGAGTAATTTATTTTCCACCCTGATACACAGTGTTTCTTCAGTAGTTCTTTTGGGTTAGCTCATTCTACTTGTTTATTTTCACATTTATTTAGTATTGTTTTAATAATTAATTTTTAATTTTTGTGAGTCCATAATAGGTGTGTAATTAATGGGGTACATGAGTTGTTTTGATACAGGCATGCAACGCATAATAATCACATCATGAAAACAAGGGTATCCATCCCCACGAGTATTTATCCTTTGTGTTACAAACAATTCAATTATTCTCTTTTTGTTATTTTAGAATGTGCAATTAAATTATTATTGACTATAGTCACCCTGTTATGCTATCAAATACTAGGTTTTATTTCCTTATTCTGTTTTTGTACCCATTAAGCAGCCTCACTTCCCCAACAACCCCTCACAACCCTTCCCAGCCTCTGGTAACCACCCTTCTCCCCTCTATCACCACAGATTCAATTGTTTTGATTTTTAGACCCCACAAGTAGGTGAGAACCTGCAATGCTTGTCTTTCTGTGCTTGGCTTATTTCGCTTAACACAATAATCTCCATTTTCATCCATGTTGTTGCAAATGACTGGATCTCATTATTTTTTATGGTTGAATAGTACTCCATTGTGTATATGTACCACATTTTCTCTATCTGTTCATCTGTTGATGAACACTTAAGTTGCTTCCAAATCTTGGTTATTGTGAACAGAGTTGCAACAAACATGGGAGTGTAGATACTGCTTTGATATACTGATTCTCTTACTTTTGGGTATATTACCAGTAGTGGGATTGCTGGATCATATGGAAACTCTATTTTTAGTTTTTTGAGGAATCCTTCACAATTCTCTGTAGTAGTTGTAGTAATTTACATTCCCAGCAACAGTGTATGAGGGTTCCCTTTTCCCCACATCCAGCATTTGTTATTGTCTGTTTTGGATATAAGCCATTTTAACTTGGGTGAGATGATGTCTCATTGCAGTTTGAATTTACATTTCTCTGATGATCAATGATATTGCATAACTCTTCATAAGTCTATTTGCCATTTATATGTCTTCTTTTAAGAAATATCTATTCAAATCCTTTGCACATTTTAAAAATTGATTTTTTTTCCATAGAGTTATTTGAGCTCCTTATATATTCCAGTCATTATTCCCCTTGTCAGATAGTTTGTAAATATTCTCTCCCATTCTGCAGGTTCCCTCTTCACTTTGTTGATAGTTTCCTTTGCTGTGCAGAAGCTTCTTTTTTTTTTTTTTTTTTTTTTTTTTTGAGACGGAGTCTCGCGCTGTGTCACCCAGGCTGGAGTGCAGTGGCGCGATCTCGGCTCACTGCAAGCTCCGCCTCCCAGGTTCAGGCCATTCTCCTGCCTCAGCCTCCGAGTAGCTGGGACTACAGGCGCCCGCCACCACGCCCGGCTAGTTTTTTGTATTTTTAGTAGAGACGGGGTTTCACCGTGTTAGCCAGGATGGTCTCGATCTCCTGACCTCGTGATCCGCCCGCCTCGGCCTCCCAAAGTGCTGGGATTACAGGCTTGAGCCACCGCGCCCGGCCAGAAGCTTCTTAATGTAATCTCATTTGTCCAGTTTTGCTTTGGTTGCCTGTGCTTGTGGGATATTACTCCAGAATCTTTGCTCAAACCAACGTCCTGGAGAGTTTCCTCAATGTTTTCTTGTAGTAGTTTCATAGTTTGAGGCCTTAGATTTAAGTCTTTAATCCATTTTGATTTGATTTTTATATATAGTGGGAGACAGGGATCAAGTTTCATTCTTTTGCATATGGATATCCAGTTTTCCCAGCACCATATATTTAAGAGTCTATCTTTTTCCCCGTGTGTATTATTGACACCTTTGTAAAAAAATGAGTTCACTGTAGGTGTGTGGGTTTATTTCTGGGTTCTCTATTATGTTACATTGGACTATGTGTCTACTTTTATGCCAGTACCATGCTGTTTTGGTTACTATAGCTCTGCAGTATAATTCAAAGTCAGGTAATGTGATTCCTCGTTTTGTTCTTTTTGTTTAGGATAGCTTTGTCTATTCTGGGTTATTTTGTGGCTGCATATATATTTTAAGATTTTTTTCTATTACTGTGGAGAATGTCATTGGTATTTTGATAAGTATTGCATTGAATTTGTAGATTATTTCAAGTAGTATGGACATTTTAACAATACAGATTCTTCCAACCCAGGAATGTCGAATATCTTTCCATTTTTTGTGTCCTCTTCAAGTTCCTTCATCAGTGTTTAATAATTTTCATCATAAAGATCTTTCACTTCTTTGGTTATATTAATTCCTAGGTATTTAATTTTATTTGTGGCTATTGTAAATAGGATTACTTTCTTTTTTTTTTTTTTTGAGATGGAGTCTCGCTCTGTCGCCCAGGCTGGAGTGCAGTGGGGTGATCTTGGCTCACTGCAAGCTCCAACTCCTGGATTCACACCATTCTCCTGCCTCAGCTTTCAGAGTAGCTGGGAATACAGGCACCCGCCACCACACCCGGCTAATGTTTTGTATTTTTAGTAGAGATGGGGCTTCACCGTGTTAGCCAGGATGGGGTTACTTTCTTGATTCTTTTTCAGACTGTTCACTGCTGGCATATAGAAACATTACTGATTTTTGTATGTTGATTTTGTATCCTGCAACGTTACTGAATTTATTAGTTCTAATAGTTTTTCGGTGGAGTCTTTAGGTTTTTCCAAATCGAGATCGTATCATCTGCAAACAAGGATAATTTGCCTTCTTTTTTTTTCCAATTTCGTTGCCCTTTATTTCTTTCTCTTGTCTGATTGCTAACTAGGACTTAAAGTACTAGGCTGAACAACAGTGGTGAAAGTGGTCATCCTTGCCATGTTCAGGTCTTAGAGGAAAGGCTTTCAGTTTTTCTCTATTCAGTATGATACTAGCTGTGGGTTTGTTGTATATGGCTTTTATCATGTGGAGGTGTGTTCCTTTGAAACCCAGCTCTTTTAGGGTTTTTATCATGAAGGGATGTTGAATATTATCAAATGTTTTTTCAGCATCAATTAAAAATAATCATATGGTTTTTGTCTTTCATTCTGTTGATATGCTGTATCACATTGATTTGCATATGTTGACCTATCCTTGCATCCCAGGGATAAATCCCACTTGGTCATGATGAATGATCTTTTTAATGTATTGTTGAATTTGGTTTGCTAATATTTTGTTGAGAATTTTTGCATCAGTATTTATCAGTGATACTGTCCTATTGTTTTCTGTTTTTGATGTGTCTTTTATTTATTTTATTTTTATTATATTTTTATTTTATTGGCTTTTATTTTAGTGGGAGACATTTTATTATGGCCTTGATCTTGTTACTTGTTATTAGTCTGTTCAGGTTTTGGATTTCTTCATGGTTCAATCTTGATAATTAATAACGGGGTAATTAATAATGGGGTTCCATGTGTCTAGGAATTTGTCCATTTCATCTAAGTTTTCCAATTTATGGAAATATACTTGCTAATAGTAGCCACTTATGATGCTTTGAATTTTTGTGGTATCAGTTGTAATGTCTCCTTTTTCATTTCTAATTTTATTTATTTGGATCTTCTCTCTTTTCCTTAGTCTGGCTAGAATTTTATGTATTTTGTTTAACTTTTCATAAAACTGTTATTTTATTTCCTTGATCTTTTGTATTTTTTTATTTCAATTTCATTTATTTCTGCTCTGATCTTTATTATTATTTTTTATGTCCTGTTTTCTTTTATTAAACTTTTATTTTAGGTTCGTGGGTACATGTGTAGGTTTGTTATATAAATAAGCCTATATCTTGGGGGTTTGTTGTACAGATTATTTCATCACCCAGCTACTAGATCTATTGCCAAATATATTTATTTTTCTGATCCTCTCCCTTCTCCCACCCTACATCCTCAAGTAGGCCCCAGTGTCTGTTGTTTCCTTCTTTGTGTCCATATGTTCTCATTTAGCTCCCACTTATAAGTAGAACATGTGGTATTTGGTTTTCTGTTTCTGCTTTAGTTTGCTGAGTATAATGACCTCCAGCTCCATTCATCTTCCTGCAAAGGATATAATCTCATTTTTTTTTTTTTTTTGAGATGGAGTCTTGCTCTGTCTCCAAGGCTGGAGTGTAGTGGCACAATCTCGGCGCACTGCAACCTCTGCTGCCTGGGTTCAAGCGATTCTCCTGCCTCAGCCTCCTGAGTAGCTGGGATTACAGGCACGTGCCACCACACCTGGCTAATTTTTGCATTTTTAGTAGAGATGGGGTTTCACCATGTTGGTCAGGCTGATCTCAAACTCCTGACCTCGTGATCTGCCTGCCTCGGCCTCCCAAAGTGCTGGGATTATAGGCATGAGCCACCATGCCCGGCCAATCTCATTGTTTTTTTTATGGCTGTATACTATTTCATGTTGTTTATGTACCACATTTTCTTTATCCAGTCTGCCACTGATGGGATTTAGGTTGATTCCATGCATTAAGCTATTGTGAATAGTGCTGTGATGAACACATGCGTGGCATGTGTCTGTATGATAGAATAATTTATGTTCCTTTGGGTGTATATCCAGTAATGAGATTGCTGAGTTGAATGGTAGTTCTGTTTTTAACTCTTTGAGGAATCTTCACACTGCTTTCTACAATGGTTGAACTAATGTACACTCCCACCAACAATGTGTAAGCATTACCTTTTCTCTGTAACCTTGCCAACATTTATTATTTTTTGACTTTTTATAATAGCCCTTTGACTGGTGTGAGATGGTATCTGACTGTGGTTTTGATGTGCATTTCTCTAATAACCAGTGATATTGAACTTGTTTTCATGTGCTTGTTGGCTACATGTACATCTTATTTCGAAAACTTTTTTAATGTCCTTTGCCCACTTTTTAATGGGGTTGTTTTTTCATTTGTAAATTTGTTTCAGTTCCTTACAGATGCTGGATTAGACCTTTGTCAAATGTATAGTTTGCAAATATTTTCTTCCATTCTGTAGATTGTCTATTTAATCTATTGAGAGTTTATTTTGCTGTATGGAAGCTCTTTAGTTTAATTAGATCCAATTTGTCAATGTTTGCTTTTGTGCAATTGCTTTTGGTGTCTTTGTCGTGAAATCTTTACTTGCTCCTATGGTCCAGAATAGTATTGTCTAGGTTGTTTTCCAGGGCTTTAATAGTTTTGGGTTTTAAATTTAAGTCTTTAATCCATCTTGGGCTGATTTTTGTATATGGCCTAAGGAAGGGGTCCAGGTTGAATCTTCTGCATATGGCTAGCCAGTTCTACCAGCACCATTTATTGAACAAGGAGTCCTTTCCTCATTGTTTGTTTTTGTCAGCTTTGTTGAAGATCAGATGGTGGTAGGTGTGTGGTCTTATTTCTGGGCTCTCTATTCTATTGCATTGTCTATCTGTCTGTTACCAATACTATACTGCTTTTGTTAACTGTGGCCCTATGGTGTAGTTTGAAGTTGGGTAACATGCCTCCAACTTTGTTGTTTTGATTAAGATTGCCTTGGCTATTTGAGCTGTTTTTTTGGTTCCATATGGATTTTAAAATAGTTTTTTCTACTTCTGTGAAGAATGTGGTTAGTAGTTTGATAGAAGTATCATTGTATCTATAAATTGCTTTGGGCAGTATGGCCATTTTAATGATATTGATTCTTCCTATCCATGAGCATGGTATGTTTTTTCATTTGTTTGTGTCATCTCTGACTTCTTGAGCAGTGTTTTGTAATTCTCATTGTAGAGATCTTTCATTTCCCTGGTAAGCTGTATTCCTAGGTGCTTTATTCTTTTTGTGGCAATTGTGAATGGGATTGCATTCATGATTTGGCTTTCAGCTTGGCTGTTGTTGGTGTGTAAGAATGCCAGTAATATTTGTACATTCATTTTGTATCCTGAAACTTTGCTGAAGTTGTTTATCAGCTGAAAGGAGCTTTTGGGCCAAGATTACAGTGTTTTTTTAGGTATTGAAACATATCATTTGTGAAAAGAGAGAGTTTGACTTCCTCTCTTCCTATTTGGATGCCCTTTATTTCTTTCTCTTGCCTGATTGCTCTGGCCAGGACATCCAGTACTAAGTTGAATAGGGTAGTGACAGAGGACATTTTTGTTTTGTGATGATTTTCAAGAGGAATTCTTCCAGTTTTTGCCCACTCAGCATGATGTTGCCTGTGGGTTGAAGGATATATGTTCCTTCAATACCTAGTTTACTGAGAGTTTTTTAACACAAAGCGGTGTTGAATTTATCAAAGGCCTTTTCTGCATCTGTTGAGATAAGTGTGTGGTTTTTGTCTTTAGTTCTGTTTATGTGATGAATCACATTTATTGACTTGTTTATGTTGAACCAACCTTGCATACCAGGGATAAAGCCTACTTGATTGTGGTGGATTAGTTTTTGAGGTGCTGCTGAATTTGATCTGCCAGTATTTTGTTGAGGATTTTTGCATCAATGTTCATCAAGGATATTAGCTTGAAGTTTTCTTTTTTTGTTGTGTCTCTGCCAGGTTTTGGAATCAGGTGGCCTTGTAGAATGAGCTAGGGAAGAGTCATTTCTTCTCAATTTTTTAGAATATTTTCAGTGGGAATAGTACCAGCTTGTCCTTGTATATCTGGTAGAATTTGTGTGTGAATTCATCTGGTCCCGGACTTTTTTTGATTGGTAGGCTATTTATTACTGATTCAATTTGGAACTCATTATTGGTCTGTTCAGGGAATCAATTTCTTCCTGGCTCAGTCTTAGAAGAGTGTATGTGCCCAGGAATTTATTCATCTCTTTTAGGTTTTTCAGTTTGTATGCATAGAGGTGTTCAAAGTAGTCTCTGATGATTGTTTGTATTTCTGTGATGTCAATGGTAACACTGCCTTTATCATTTCTGATTCCGTTTGTTTGGATCTGCTGTCTTTTCTTCTTTCTTAGTCTAGCTGGTGGTCTTATTAATTTGTTTGGGAAAAAAAAAACAACTTCTTGATTTGTTGATCTTTTAAATTTATTTTTGTGTCTAAATCTTCAGTTCAGTTCTGATTTTTGTTGTTATTGTCTTTCTGCTAGTTTTGGGGTTGATTTGCTCTTGGTTCTCTAGTTGTTTTAATTGTGATGTTAGGTTGTTAATTTGAGATCTTTGTGAGTTTTTGATATGGGCATTTGCATTTAATGCTACAGATTTCCCTTTTAACAGTGCTTTAGCTGCGTCCCAGAGATTCTGGTATGTTGTATCTTTGTTCTCATTAGTTTCAAAGAACTTCTTGATTTCTGCTTTAATTTCATTATTTGCCCGAAAGTCATTCAGATGCAGGCTGTGTAATTTCCATGTAATTGCATGGTTTTGAGCATTTTTTTCAGTCTGATTTTTTATTTTTATTGTGCTCTAGTCTGAAAGTGTGTTTGGCATAATTTCAGTTCTTTTGTATTTGCTGAGGATTTTTTTTACATCTGATTGTGTGATCAATTTTCTACTGTGTGCCATGTGGTGATGAGAGGAATGTATATTCTGTTGTTGGGTGGAGAGTTCTGTAGAGGTCTATCAGATCCATTTGGTTCAATGTTGAGTTTAGGTCCTGAATATCTGTGTTAATTTCCTGCCTCATTGATTTGTCTCATTGTTAGTGGTGTGTTGAGGTCCCCCATTATTATTGTGTGGGAGTCTAAGTCTCTTTGTAGGTCTCTAAGAACTTGCTTTATGAATCTGAGTGCTCTTGTGTTTGGCACATATATATTTGGATAGTTAGGTCTTCTTATTGAATTGAACTCTATACCATTATGTAATGCCCTTCTTTGTCTTTTTTGATTTTTATTGGTTTAAAGTCTATTTTTTCTGAAATTAGGACTGCAACCCCTGCTTCTTTTTCTGATTTCCATTTGCTTGGTAGATTTTTCTCTATCCTTTTATATTGAGCCTGTGGGTGTCATTGACCGTGAGATGGATTCTTTTGAAGACAGCATACTATTGGATCTTGCTTTTTTATATAGCTTGTCATTCTGTGCTTTTGAAATGGTGTATTTAGCCTATTAACATTCAAGATTAGTATTCATATGTGTGGATTTGGTCCTGTAATTGTGTTGTTAGCTAGTTATTATGCTGGCTTGTATGGTTGCTTTATAGTGTCACTGGTGAGTGTACTTAAGTGTGTTTTTTTAGTGGCTGGTAATGGTCTTGCCTTTCCATATTTAGTGCTCCTTTCAATATCTCTTGTAAGGCAGGTCTGGTGGTAACAAACTCCTTCAGCATTTGCTTATTTGAAAAAAAAATTATTTCTCCTTTGCTGAGGATGCTTAGTTTGGCTGGATATAAAATCCTCGGTTGAATTTTTTTTCTTTAAGAATATTGAATATAGTCCCCTAATCTCTTCTGGCTTGCAGGGTTTATACTGACAGGCCTGTTTTTAGCTCAGTGGGGTTCCCTTTGTAGGTGACCTGCCTTTTCTCTCTAGCTGCCTTTAACATTATTTCCTTCATTTTAACCTTGGAAAATATGATGATTACGTGTCTTGGGGATGATCTTCTCGTGTAGAATCTTTCAGAGACTTTGTATTTCCTGAAGTTGACTGTTGGTCTGTCTTGAAAGGTTGGGAAAATTTTTATGGACGATATCCTGAAATATGTTTTCCAAGTTGATTGCTTTCTTTCCATCCTTCTCAGGGATGCCAGTGGCTAAGTCTATGAAACAGCAAAGATGGTGGCCTGTCCTTCTCCCTGGGAGCTCCATCCCAGGGAGGCTCGGAACCACTGCCGGTTGGAAAACACTGGCAAGGGTGGCTGGTGACCCCAGTCTGAAGGTCCTGTTCAGTAAGGAGAAGTGGGGTCAGGGATCCAGGTAAAAAAGCAGTCTCTCTGTTTTTTTGTAGGGCAGCTACACTGAAGGCAACAATGGCTAAGGCCGTGCAACAGCAAAGATGGCAGCCCACACTCCCTCTGGGAGTTCCATCTCAGGGAGGTGTAATGCTGCTGACAGCAAAGATGGTGGCCTACCTCTTCCTCTTGGAGTTCCATCTCAAGGAGGTGTAATGCTGCTACCAGTGGCTGGCTAGAGTTCCAAGCCAGTGGTTCTTATTCTGCAAGGTGTCATGGAAGTGGGACCTACAGACTGTTGCTGCTCAGCCCTCTGGATTCAGCCCCTTTCTTACAGGTATGTACAGGAGTCTAACTCCCTGCTTTGGAGTTGCAGCTACTTTGGTGGGAAGTCCAGGTATCTAAAGCTTCCAGTGACTGCTCTGCTGAAACTCCACATGGCTCTGCATGTCAGACTGCAGGCCCAGCTGGAGTGGGTTCAAGGGGGGATCTCTTGACTTGAGGGTTGCAAAGAGCCATGGGAGAAGCATGGGTCCCCAGGGTTGCTCACTCATTCACTGCTTTTCTGGGCAGGGGAGGCTCCTGGCTCTGTGTCACTCCTGGGTGGGCAGCAGTGCCTTGCTTTTCTCTGTTCTCCATGGGGTGAGTTGTTTTCTTGGTGAATCCCAATGTGTGATCCTGATGTTTCAGTTGAAGTTGCTATATTTACTCATCCTTTATATTTTTCTCCCTGAAAGTGGTGTACATTAGTTGCTTCTTGTTGGCTATCTTGGTCAGGCTCCTACTGTTTTTTTTCTTCTACTAATTTTGGGTTTGATTTGCTCTTGCTGTTCTAATCCTTTAAGATGCATTGTTAAGTTGTTTGTTTGATTTTGTTTCTTTTTTGATGTAGGTACTAATAGTTATAAACTTTCCTCCTAGTACTACTTTCACGGTATCCCATAGGTTTTGGTATGTTGTGTTTCATTAAGTTTCAAAATTTTTTCAGTTTCTTTCTTAATTTCTTCATTGGGCCAGTGGTCATTCAGGTTGATGTTGTATAATTTCCATGTATTTGTATTGTTTCCAAAATTTCTCCTGTTACTAATTTTTAGTTTTATTCCATTGTGGTCAGAGAAGATGCTTGATAGTATTTTAGTTTTTTGGAATGTTTTAAGACTTGTTTTGTGACCTAATATATGGTCTACTCTTGACAAAAATCCATGTGCTAAGGAAAAGAATGTGTGTTCTGCAGCCGTTGGATGAAATGTTCTATATATATCTATTAGATCCATTTGTTCCATAGTGCAGATTCAGTCTGATGTTTTTTTGTTGATTTTATCTGGAAAATCTGTCTAATGCTGAAAGTGGGGTGTTGAAGTCTCTTACTGTACTGAAGTCTATATCTCTTTTTGCTTTATGTATCTGGGTGCTCCAGTGTTGGCTGCATATGTATTTAAAATTGTTAAATCCTCTTGCTGAATTGATCTCTTTATCATTATGTAGTGACCTTCTTTGTCTCTTCTTATAGTTTTTGTCTTAAAATCTATTTTTTCTGATATAAGTATAGCTACTCCTGCTCTTTTTTGGTTTTCATTGGCATGGAATATCTGTTTTCGTCCCTTTAGTTTCAATTTTTCAGGTTATGTAGATCTTCATAGGTGAAGCATTTCTTGTAGGCAACAGATCAATGGGTCTTTAAAAAAAAATTAATAAATTCTTACGTCTTTTTTTTTTTTGAGACAGAGTCTCACTTAATCACCCAGGCTGGAGTACAGTTTCATAGTCTCGGCTCACTGCAACCTCCACTTTCCAGGTTCAAGCGATTCTGCTGCCTCAGACTCTTGAGTAGCTGGGATTACAGGCATGCACTACCACGCCTGGCTAATGTTTGTATTTTTAGTAGACACGGGGTTTCACCATGTTGGCCAGGTGAGTCTCGAACTCCTCACCTCAAGTTATCCGCCCACCTCAGCCTCCCAAGTGCTGGGATTACAGGCATGAGCCATGGTACCTGGCTGATAGTTGTTAAATTGGTGTTCTTCTTTGGGCAGGGGATGATTAATGGAGCCATCTTGCTCTGCCCATTTTCTGTTCTCACTTTTAGATCTTTTTTTGTGTTTTGTTATAATGTTCTCGCATGGATACTTTTTGAGTGGGTTCGTAGCAGGGGGACTTTGAGTATGAGTTCTTGCAAGTCTGGAAGTGTCTAATTTGTACTCAAATTTGATGGGTAGTTTAGTGTAGAATTATAGGTTCAAAATAATTTTCTTTAGAACTATAGCGACATTTCTTATTGTCTTCTAGCATCTAATGTTGCTGATAGGCAGTCTGATACCAATAGATTCTCATTCTTTGAAGGTAACTCTTTAATAGACACCTGTACAATTCTTTTTATGCCTTTATCATTTTAATCTTTGGTGTGTCTGGGTGTGGGTCTTTCATTTATGAACCCTGTGGCTCCTGGTAGGCCTTTTTAATCTTAAAACTAGATCTTTCCTTCAGTGCAGCCTCCATGGTATCTGTTCTCTCATCCTGTAACTCTTGTTATACAGATGTGGACCTTATGGATTGATCATATCTTTACTCTATTTCAGTATTTTTGCTTCAAATTCTGGAAAATAGCTCTGACTATATCTTTCAGGTTAGGTGTATTTTTTTTTGTATAAATTTGTGGGGTACCAGTGCAATTTTGTTACATGCACAGATTACACAGTGGTCAAATCAGGGCTTTTAGGGTAGCCATCACCTAAATAATGTAAATTGTACCCAGGTGCATTTTAAAGAGAATTGAATAACCTCAGTTCCTCTATTGAAGTTGTTGTTCTCTGATGGCTTTTTTTTTTTTTTTCAGAAGCCTATTTTTGTGTTTGTATGTGTGTGTGTGTCCTAATTTCTCTGTGGATGCCCGTTAGCATTAAAACAGTGTTTTTTTCCTTGTATTACTTCTGTGCCTTTCAGGATTGATTGTTCTGTAGGCTGATTGTGGTCTTTCTCATTTATCTTCTCAGCCTTTGTTCTATCTCTAGACCTAGTACATACATAACGTGCTCTCCCTAGTCTAGTGTTTTAATGCATTTAGACAGAAGTTGTTCAGATATCCAGCAGGGTGGCATGGCTGAAGCCATCTTTCTGTATACTCAGGGGAAGGCAGTGGCTGAATGGCATAGCATTTAACTCTGGCAGCCTAACCCTTTGTAGAGAAGACCTATTATCTGTTTTACAATGGGAATCTGTTGGTCTAGACTCCTTTTCATAGAAGGAGTTGGGAGTCTATATTTATGGAGATCATGGGATTTAGCTATCATTTTATTAAGAATAGCAGTCATTTGTTGAGCACTCCCAGAGACATACGTTGTCTCTTTCTTTCAAACAACTCTGAAAAGTCATTACTATTTATCTATTTTATAAAGACGCGGGCTTAGAGAGTTAAGGTAACTCTTTCAGAGTCACTTAGTCAGTATATTCAAAACTAGAATTTGAATATACTCGGGATTTTGGAGGCTCCAAGCCATTGCTTCTAAAGGGCTTCTCTCTATGGCTTGACTAAAGATGAATAAATACCACAACACTTCAAAAAGTCTCAATTTTTAAAAACTGTTTTCTCAATTATGCAAAAAGAATGTTTTCAAAAGTAGCATTTGGCATAATTCTCATCTTCCCTCATGTACAATACTATTTTAAGAGACCAAGACCTGTTGTTTATTGGGAGAAAAGCTGGTATAGAATTTTGAAGGCCTCTCTTGCAAATAGAAAGATCTGATATCTGGTGGAGGGAAAGAGGAAAGTTTTTTTTTTTTTTTTGGAAATGGGACTGAAGTTCGAGTGTATCTAAGGGAAAGGGAACTATATTTAATGAATTAGGGAAAAAAACTGCATGAGTATCACTTAAAGTGAAACTTAGACAATTTGGGTAACAAAAGATCCTTATCAAAGTCTGCAAGGGTTAATCGGATACTTTAATATGTGGAGTCATAAGCCAAGAGGTTCTAGGGTTTATAAAATATAGGTGTATGGGATAAATGAGTAACCTATTTATCAACTGAAATTCTTATTTTGGACAACTATCCCAGCATGATGTGTGCTAGCAAAACAAAACAAAACCAAAAATCAAACTAACGAAAATGGGGTGTGTATGGAAATAAAGGGTTAAATAAATTATGATACACACATTAAATGGAATCTCTTGTGCCCCCACTCTACTGTCACTTCCACAGGCTACTGATGTTTCTCTCTGAGCAGTTGGGCCCATGCATTTGCACCAACAGAAGCCCTGCCATCAATACTTTGGCTTTACTCTTCATTTTATTACACTATTTGCAAGCCCATTTCTCCTAGAATCCTCCCATAAATTCCCATTTCTGAAGCTCTCTATTGCTAAACTTGGCTTGCACTCCCCCTACTGGCAGACACAACTGTCATTCCCAAGTATTGTGGATTTCATCATTGCCAAAACTACGTGATGTTTGTTAAGTACCAGAAAAAAATTTGTTTTTAATTGGATATTCTGTTGGTACAGCCAGAGGACAGTCGAGGATTAAAAGGAAGATTTTTATTAATAGTCATTCAACCTGCAGAAAACCCTCCCTTGATGATGACTTCCTGTATATGTGAGTTTGTTTCATAATTGCTCAGGACAACAGTGCCCTTGACAGCCAACCAAATTAAACTGCATACCCAGAGTTATAATTTTTTAGCTCTAATTAACCGATTGTTTCCTTAAATGTAAATGACCTCTCTTCCTGCTTTGAGATTTGCTATTTAAGGTTTACTCAGTACACATTTTAAAGCAAATTAAAAAACAAATCTATCTAAATCTGTTTCAAAGATAAATGCCTGCTACAAGTCTTGTCTTCAGATGCTACTCAATAGATTCATGTGTGCCCAAGTAATTATCACTGGTGTTGGGGAGTAGGCAGAGTTTTAATTTTCTACTTTATATCCTCTTCTCTCTCTCTTAACTGTTTGAGTCAATGGTGGTGAGTGCGTTTGTAGACAGCAACTCTCCCCTTCCCCAGGACTGGAAAGACAAGTGTTCCTTTCACAGATCCCCTTTCCTCAACGAACACAAAGCCCCTTGTTTTCAGAAAAGGAAACAGCTGAAAACCAAAATAACAAAACACAGCTAGCATCCTTTTGTCACTATTTGGGTGTGTGATTGTTCTATTCTTGATATTTTCCGTAGAGTTTGACTCTTAAGTAAAATATTTTCTTTGGAAAAAGTATGTGTTGTCTGTCATTGCCCCCAATGTTTTGTCCTTTCTCAAGCAATATGATTGCTTGCTTGAATTTTGGTTTTCTATGTAATAAAATGTATAAGTAAATAAAAATAATGTAAAGCTTACTTTTGCCCCAGAATACAGGTGACTAAAAAGCAATATTTCATAAAAATAAATGCAGTTGTAAAACTTGGTTAGAAATCATGCTTTTCTTTTTTATCTTTTCTTGTAAAATTGATTGAGACTTTTGCTACAACAAAGACAAGAGCCAAATAATTAAGCCCAAATGAACATTTGCTAATAAAGTTTTTTTAAACAGGCTTAAAAATATTAATTTTAATTTTATTAATATTAATACAAGTAAAACTCGGCCAACAATATGACTTCCATGTAGCATTTCTGCTTACAAGGTAAGGTGTGCTGATGATAAATGCTTAGAAAAACTGTGGCCCAAAGAAAAGTTTTTTCAGGTAAAAGGAATTCCACCAGAGGCAAGGATGCAATTTTCGTCTGCAATCAAAAAGCATTGTTATAGACCGTGTGCGGTGGCTCACCCCTGTAATCCCAGCACTTTGGGAGGCCAAGGCGAGTGGATCATCTGAGGTCACGAGTTTCAAGACCAGGCTGGCTAACATTGCAAAACCTCGTCTCTACTAACAGTCGGGTGTAGTGGCACACACCTGTGATCCCAGTTACTCAGGAGGCTGAGGCAGGAGAATTGCTTGAACCTGGGAGGCCGAGGTTGTAGTGAGCCAAATTTGCACCACTGCACTCCAGCCTGAGCAACAAAGTGAGACTACCTGGCCAAAAAAAAAAAAAAAAAAAGAGCATTGTTATTGAACAGACTCCTGTCTGTTTTCACAGAAATTGATAACTGTCAGAAGAAGTTTGAATTACTAAGAAAAATTTATGGCCAGTAGACTCAAGGATGGGGAAAAGGTGGATGCTTAACTAAATTCCTTTACTTGGGTCATTTGGAGGTCAGGATGAATTGATTTGTTACATTTGTCTTTAAACCCTGCATCTTCCTCCTTCTCACATTGCTTTTCATTTTCTGTCCTTGTGCTTTGGGTGGCTGCTAAGAATGAGTGTGTTTAGTTGATAATTAGACTAAATGATTCTTTCTTGAAAGTCATTAATCAACAATATCAGGTTTCTTGGTACAAGGACTTAACCTCTCAAGATCCCCTTTGAACTCTTTGAAAGGCAGGCTGTCATGGTTGTTGAAGGTGATTGAAGAAGAAATGGCCATCAGAAATGCTCCAGTGCAGTGTGCAAGAAATATAAAGAACTAACTAGTAGGGGTAGAAATAGTGGAATGAACTAAGGCACAGATCTACTTGTTACGCTGAGTAAGTGTGAAGTACTTTGGTTTTTTTTCTTTCTAGCATTTGTGTTTTTGGAGGATTGTTCCTCCTCCCCTCTATGTCATTCTGGTGGGACTGCCAATCGTGGAACTTCACCCATGACCTCTCGCGAGTGGGATAGGTGGTAGGCACCTGACCCAAACTAAGTCAAACAACATCATCTTCTGGAAATTTGAAACTTTAGGGTTTATCCTCAGTGAGAACATGTATGGAGTGGGTCACCTGGTGGTTGGAGCCAAAAGCAACTGTCCCTGAATTTCTGCTCTACAGGTGCCTGCAGTGACCCTGCCTCCTGTCCTTCCTGTGGCTGTCGTGTTTGGTTGTTCCTCTACAACTCTGAACTACCCCAGAATGTTTCCAATAAACCTCTCTTTCTTGTTTAATATAGTAAGATCAAGACCATCATTTATCATTAAAAAACCCAACGGATATTTTGAGGTATAATAGCAGTTTCTGGAAGAAATTAAATTTATTGCCTACGAGAGAGAAAGAAACTACGAAGTACTGTACTTCTAAATTGTCAGCAGTTGATCTGCAGGCCTGAGCTTGGCATTCAGCCATCTTCGATTACATATCATGTTGTCTTTGCAGCTCCAGAGCTCAGTCAGTGTAATTAGAGGCTAGTTAGGCAGTGAGGGGTAGCACAATGTTTCACAAAATATATTCTGAGAAACATTAAATGCTTGAAAAACTCTGTAAACAAACAAACAAGCAAACAAACAGCAAGTCACCTTGTATATGCTTCTTGGAGATTTACACTGCTCATAAACATAGTAAAGACTCCAATAAGTTGTGTGGGAAAGAAAATTGTTTAACTTTAACCCAACATTTTCAAAACCTTTTGACTGTAGAACCCTTATCTCACAGAATGCCTCTTAATATCTTTTGGGATGAGGACTTTGTGAAACACGTATGGGGAAACACAGGGGTAGAGCAATTGGAAAACCCAGGTTTTGGATATTTAAATGTAATACCTATTTGGTAGAGTGTCAACAAATAAATGTTACTTTATTGTCTTATTTGCCAAAATAGTATTTCATCTTTAATTACATGATTAAAAAATAATGTGTAAGCTGGTTATTTTGCTCATTAGTTGATGCAGTTTCTTCCTAGCATCGATGGTCTTTACATTTTGGCATGCTTTTGCAGTGGCTGGTTCCAGTTTTTCCTTTCCATGTTTAGTGCTTCCTTCAGGAGCTCTTGTAGGGCAGGCCTGGTGGTGACAAAATCTCTCAGCATTTGCTTGTCTGCAAAGGATTTTATTTCTCCTTCATTTATGAAACTTAGTTTGGCTGGATATGAAATTCTGGGTTGAAAATTCTTTTCTTTAACAATGTTGAATATTGGCCCCCACTCTCTTCTGGCTTGTAGAGTTTCTGCCAAGAGATTCAGTGTTAGTCTGATGGGCTTCCCTTTGTGGGTAACCCCACCTTTCTCTCTGGCTGCCCTTAACATTCTTTCCTTCATTTCAGCTTTGGTGAATCTGACAATTATGTGTCTTGGAGTTGCTCTTCTCGAGGAGTATTTTTGTGGTGTTCTCTGTATTTCCTGAATTTGAATGTTGACTTGCCTTGCTAGGTTGGGGCAGTTCTCCTGGATAATATCCTGCAGAGTGTTTCCCAACTGGGTTCCATTCTCCCTGTCACTTTCAGGTACACCAATCACATGTAGATTTGATCTTTTCACATAGTCCCATATTTCTTGGAGGCTTTGTTCATTTCTTTTTACTCTTTTTTCTCTACACTTTTCTTCTCACTTCATTTAATTCATTTGATCTTCAATCACTGATACCCTTTCTTCCAGTTGATTGAGTCAGTTACTGAAGCTTGTGCATCTGTCACGTAGTTCTTGTGTCATGGTTTTCGTCTCTATCAGGTTGTTTAAGGACTTCTCTGCATTGGTTGTTCTAGTTAGCCATTTGTCATAATGACAAGATCAAGTTCACACAACAATATTAACCTTAAATGTAAATGGGCTACATGCTCCAGTTAAAAGACACAGACTGGCAAATTGGATAAAGAGTCAAGACCCATCAGTTTTCTTTATCCAGGAGACCCATCTCATGTGCAGAGACACATATAGGCTCAAAATAAAGGGATGGAGGAAGATCTACCAAGCAAATGGAAAACAAACAAACAAAAAAAGACAGGGGTTGCAATCCTAGTCTCTGATAAAACAGACTTTAAACCCACAAAGATCAAAAGAGACAAAGAAGGCCATTACATAATGGTAAAGGGATCAGTTCAGCAAGAAGAGCTAACTATCTTAAATATATATGCATCCAATACAGGAGCACCCAGATTCATAAAGCAAGTTCTCAGACACTTACAAAGAGACTTAGACTCCCACACAATAATAGTGGGAGACTTTAATACCCCAGTGTCAACATTAGACAGATCAATGAGACAGAAAGTTAACAAGAATATCCAGGAATTGAACTCAACTCTGCACCAAGTGGACCTAATAGACATCTACAGAACTCTCCACCCCAAATCAACAGAATGTGCATTCTTCTCAGCACCACATCACACTTATTCCAAAATTGACCACATAGTTGGAAGTAAAGCACTCCTCAGCAAATGTAAAAGAACAGAAATTATGACAAACTGTCTCTCAGACCACAGTGCAATCAAACTAGAACTCAGGATTAAGAAACTCAATCAAAACTGCTCAACTACATGGAAACTGAACAACCTACTCCTGAATGACTACTGGGTACATAATGAAATGAAGGTAGAAATAAAGATGTTCTTTGAAACCAATGAGAACAAAGAAACAACATACCAGAATCTCTGGGACACATTTAAAGCAGTGTGTAGAGGGAAATTTATGGCACTAAATGCCCACAAGAGAAAGCAGAAAAGATCTAAAATGGACACCCTAACATCACAATTGAAAGAACTAGAGAAGCAAGAGCAAACACATTCAAAAGCTAGCAGAAGGCAAGAAATAACTAAGATCAGAGCAGAACTGAAGGAGATAAGACACAAAAAACCCTCCAAAAAATCAATGAATCCAGGAGCTGGTTGTTTGAAAAGATCAACAAAATTGATGGACCGCTAGCAAGACTAATAAAGAAGAAAAGAGAGAAGAATCAAATAGATGCAATAAAAAAAAGATAGAGGGGATATCACCACCGACCCCACAGAAATACAAACTACCATCAGAGAATACTATAAACACCTGTACGCAAATAAACTAGAAAATCTAAAAGAAATGGATAATTTCCTGGACACTTACGCTCTCCCAAGACTAAACCAAGAAGAAGTTGAATCCCTGAATAGACCAATAACAGGCTCTGAAATTGAGGCAATAATTAATAGCCTACCAACCAAAAAAAGTCCAGGACCAGACGGATTCACAGCCAAATTCTACCAGAGGTACAAGGAGGAGCTGGTACCATTCCTTCTGAAATTATTCCAATCAATAGAAAAAGAAAAGAGGGAATCCTCCCTAACTCATTTTATGAGGCCAACATCATCCTCTTAGCAAAGCCTGGCAGAGAAACAACAAAAAAAGAGAATTTTACACTAATATCCCTGACGAACATTGATGCAAAAATCCTCAATAAAATACTGGCAAACCGAATCCAGCAGCACATCAAAAAGCTTATCCACCATGATCAAGTGGGCTTCATCCCTGGGATGCAAGGCTGGTTCAACATATGCAAATCAATAAATGTAATCCAGCAAATAAACAGAACCAAAAACAAAAACCACATGATTATCTCAATAGATGCAGAAAAGGCCTTTGACAAAATTCAACAGCCCTTCATGCTAAAAACTTTCAATAAACTAGGTATTGATGGGACGTATCTCAAAATAATAAGAGCTATTTATGACAAACCCACAGCCAATATCATACTGAATGGGCAAAAACTGGAAGCATTCCCCTGGAAAACTGGCACAAGAGAGGGATGCCCTCTCTCACCACTCCTATTCAACATAGCGCTGGAAGTTCTGGCTAGGGCAATCAGGCAAGAGAAAGAAATAAAGGGTATTCAGTTAGGAAAAGAGGAAGTCAAAGTGTCCCTGTTTGCAGTTGACATGATTGTATATTTAGAAAACCCCATTGTCTTAGCTCCAAATCTCCTTAAGCTGATAAGTAACTTCAGCAAAGTCTCAGGATACAAAATCAATGTGCAAAAGTCACTAGCATTTTTATAAACAAATAAGAGACAAACAGAGAGCCAAATCATGAGTGATCTCCCATTCACAATTGCTTCAAAGAGAATAAAATACCTAGGAATCCAACTTACAAGGAATGTGAAGGACCTCTTCAAGGAGAACTACAAACCACTGCTCAATGAAATAAAAGAGGACACAAACAAATGGAAGAACATTCCATGCTCATGGATAGGAAGAATCAATATCGTGAAAATGGCCATACTGCCCAAGGTAATTTATAGATTTAATGCCATCCCCATTAAGCTACCAATGACTTTATTCACAGAATTGGAAAAAACTACTTTAAAGTTCATATGGAACCCAAAAAGAGCTCACATTGCCAAGATAATCCTAACCCAAGAGAACAAAGCTGGAGGCATCACACTACCTGACTTCAAACTATACTACAAGGCTACAGTAACCAAAACAGCATGGTACTGGTACCAAAACAGAGATGTAGACCAATGGAACAGAACAGAGCCCTCAGAAATAATACCACACAGCTACAACCATCTGATCTTTGACAAACCTGAGAGAAACAAGAAATGGGGAAAGGATTCCCTATTTAATAAATGGTGCTGGGAAAACTGGCTAGCCATAGGTAGAAAGCTAAAACTGGATCCCTTCCTTACACCTTATACAAAAATTAATTCAAGATGGATTAGAGACTTAAATGTTAGACCTAAAACCATAAAAACTGTAGTAGAAAACCTAGGCAATACCATTCAGAACATAGGCATGAGCAAGGACTTCATGTCTAAAACACCAAAAGCAGTAGCAACAAAAGTCAAAATTGACAAATGGGATATAGTTAAACTAAACAGCTTCTGCACAGCAAAAGAAACTACCATCAGAGTGAACAGGCAACCTACAGAATGGGAGA
Organism: Theropithecus gelada; assembly: GCF_003255815.1. Lineage (NCBI taxonomy): Eukaryota > Metazoa > Chordata > Mammalia > Primates > Cercopithecidae > Theropithecus > Theropithecus gelada. The sequence continues at coordinate 70,248,852 of NC_037677.1, read as the reverse complement.
AAATTTTTGCAATCTACTCATCTGACAAAGGGCTAATATCCAGAATCTACAAAGAACTCAAACAAATTTACAAGAAAAAAAAAAAACCCCATCAAAAAGTGGGCAAAGGATATGAACAGACACTTCTCAAAAGAAGACATTTATGCAGCCAACAGACACATGAAAAAATGTTCATCATCACTCGCCATCAGAAAAATGCAAATCAAAACCAAAATGAGATACCATCTCACATCAGTTAGAATGGTGATCATTAAAAAGTGAGGAAACAACAGGTGCTGGAGAGGATGTGGAGAAATAGGAACACTTTTACACTGTTGGTGGGAATGTAAACTAGTTCAACCATTGTGGAAGACAGTGTGGTGATTCCTCAAGGATCTAGAACTAGAAATACTGTTTGACCCAGTCATTCCATTACTGGGTATATACCCAAAGGATTATAAATCATGCTTCTATAAAGACACATACACACGTATGTTTATTGCAGCACTATTCACAATAGCAAAGACTTGGAATCAACCCAAATGTCCATCAGTGACAGACTAGATTAAGAAAATGTGGCACATATACACCATGGGATACTATGCAGCCATAAAAAAGGATGAGTTCATGTCCTTTGTAGGGACATAGATGCAGCTGGACACCATCATTCTCAGCAAACTATCACAGAACAGAAAACCAAACACCGCATGTTCTCACTCATAGGTGGGAATTGAACTATGAGAACACTTGGACACAGGAAGGGGAACATCACACACTGGGGCCTTTTGTGGGGTGAGGGGAGTGGGGAGGGATAGCATGAGGAGATATACCTAATGTAAATGATGAGTTAATGGGTACAGCACAGCAACATGGCACAAGTATACATATGTAACAAACCTGCAGGTTGTGCACATGTACCCTAGAACTTAAAGTATAATAAATAAAATGTGTAATATTTTACTGGGACCTTAATTGGGTCATTGAATTGCGTATTTAGTAAAATGGCTCATATGATTTAGATACTTAACCACAAAAGCTCCTCCTTTCCTGAAGGGAGGGTAGATAAATTCCTTCCAGGGTCACTAGCCAAAAGAAAACATATTCCAATTTTATTAATCCGTGCATGTATCTTAAAATTTGGGACTTTGAGTGAGTTCACCACTTTTTAATGAAAAAAGTACCTTTTAATTAGTTACAGCAATAATTCTCAGTCTGGGGCAATTTTGCCCCCCAAGGGACATGTGGTAGTGTCTGTTTATGGTTTTCGTTGTCACAACTGGGTTGGTGGTAATTCTGCTTGCATGTAGTGGGTAGAGGGGATGCTGTGAACATTCTACAATAGGATGACAGCCCCCTTCACAACAAAAAGTTGTTCAGCTCAAAATATCAATAATAGTGCTGAGATTGAGAAACTGAATAATACACATTCTCCTTGAGGAGAAATAGTCTCACACCAAACCCAAATCAAGATGGAAAGAGAAAATTATTTAATGCATTACCAAATTCCTAAAGGATAAGACGTACTCTGTATAAGCAGCGCTATGTTTGAGAGCTGAAGTCTATTAAGCCATTACCTGAAATCTTACCTGTGTAGGTTGGGATCTCACTTTACCAGAAAAAATATCCCAAGTAGATTAAATGAGACAATTGAAACATTTCCTGGCCGGGCGCGGTGGCTCAAGCCTGTAATCCCAGCACTTTGGGAGGCTGAGACGGGCGGATCACGAGGTGAGGAGATCGAGACCATGCTGGCTAACACCGTGAAACCCCGTCTCTACTAAAAATACCACAAAAAAAAAAAAAAAAAAAAAAAAAAAACAACAACTAGCCGGGTGAGGTGGCGGGCGCCTGTAGTCCCAGCTACTTGGAGGCTGAGGCAGGAGAATGGCGTAAACCCAGGAGGCGGAGCTTGCAGTGAGCTGAGATCCGGCCACTGCACTCCAGCCTGGGCGACAGAGCGAGACTCC